>NW_026904150.1:0-96827 GCF_024500275.1 Phycodurus eques | reverse complement strand
AAAACTTTGGTTGGGGTTTCACACATTTGCAGTTTTTATTGCTTAAAAATGCTTCCCAACTCCGTCTGCTGTACACTTTTTTTTATTGTAACTCATAACCTCACAAAGGATGCTTTCCCAGTAAATTCTCTTGCTTTTTCGAGTAAAACTCTCCCCTTTATACTAGTTACAGGCAGTGGTTTGAATCCCAAAGCTTTGGTTGGAGTTTTACACACATTTGCAGTTTTTATTGCTTAAAAAATGCTTCCCAGCTCCCTCTGCTGTACACCTTTTTTATTTTTACTCATAACTTCACAAAGGATGCTTTCCCAGTAAATTATCTTGCTTTTTAGAGTAGAACTCTCCCCTTTATACTAGTTGCAGGCAGTGGTTTGAATCCCAAAGCTTTGGTTGGAGTTTTACACACATTTGCAGTTTTTATTGCTTAAAAATGCTTCCCAGCGCCTGCTGTACACATTTTTTATTTTGACTCATAACTTCACAAAGGATGCTTTCCAAGTAAATTCTCTTGCTTTTTAGAGTAAAACTTTCCCATTTATACTAGTTACAGGCAGTGGTTTGAATCCCACAGCTTTGGTTTGCGTTTTACACACATTTGCAGTTTTTATTGCTTAAAAATGCTTCCCAGCGCCTGCTGTACACTTTTTTTATTTTGACTCATAACTTCACAAAGGATGCTTTCCAAGTAAATTCTCTTGCATTTGAGAGTAATACTCTCCCTTTTATACTAGTTACAGGCAGTGGTTTGAATCCCAAAGCTTTGGTTGGAGTTTTACACACATTTGCAGTTTTGAGTGATTTAAAATGCTTCCCAGCGCCTCCTGTACACTTTTTTTATTTTCACTTTTAACTTCACAAAGGATGCTTTCCAAGTAAATTCTCTTACAATTTTGAGTAAAACTCTCCCCTTTATACTAGTTACAGGCAGTGGTTTGAATCCCAAAGCTTTGGTTGGAGTTTTCCAGACATTTGCTGTTTTTATGGCTTAAAAATGCTTTCCAGCGCCTGCTATCCACATTTTTTATTTTGACTCATAACTTCACAAAGGATGCTTTCCAAGTAAATTCTCTTGCTTTTTAGAGTCGAAATCTCCCCTTAAAACTAGTTACAGGCAGTGGTTTGAATCCCAAAGCTTTGGTTGGAGTTTTACACACATTTGCAGTTTTTTGTGCTTAAAAATGCTTCCCAGCTCCCTCTGCTGTACACTTTTTTTATTGTAAATCATAACTTCACAAACGATGCTTTCCCACTAAATTCTCTTGCTTTTTAGAGTCGTAATCTCCCCTTAAAACTAGTTACAGGCAGTGGTTTGAATCCCAAAGCTTTGGTTGGAGTTTTACACACATTTGGAGTTTTTTTTGCTTAAAAATGCTTCCCAGCTCCCTCTGCTGTACACCTTTTTTTATTGTGACTCATAACTTCACAAAGGATGCTTTCCCAGTAAATTATCTTACTTTTTCGAGTAAACTCTCCCCTTTATACGAGTTACAGGCAGTTGTTTGAATCCCAAAGCTTTGGTTGGAGTTTTACACACATTTGCAGTTTTTATTGCTTAAAAATGCTTCCCAGCTCCCTCTGCTGTTCACTTTTTGTATTGTGACTCATAACTTCACAAAGGATGCTTTCTCAGTAAATTCTTTTACTTTTTCGAGTAAAACTCTCCCCTTTATACTAGTTACAGGCAGTGGTTTGAATCCCAAAGCTTTGGTTGGAGTTTTCCACACATTTGCAGTTTTTATTGCTTAAAAATGCTTCCCAACTCCGTCTGCTGTACACTTTTTTTTATTGTAACTCATAACCTCACAAAGGATGCTTTCTCAGTAAATTATTTTACTTTTTCGAGTAAAACTATCCCCTTTATACGTGTTACAGGCAGTGGTTTGAATCCCAAAGCTTTGGTTGGAGTTTTACACACATTTGCAGTTTTTATTGCTTAAAAATGCTTCCCAGCGCCTGCTGTACACTTTTTTTATTTTGACTCATAACTTCACCAAGGATGCTTTCCCAGTAAATTCTCTTACTTTTTTGATTACAACTCTCCCCTTTATACTAGTTACAGGCAGTGGTTTGAATCCCAAAGCTTTGGTTGGAGTTTTACACACATTTGCAGTTTTTATTGCTTAAAAATGCTTCCCAGCGCCTGCTGTACACTTATTTTATTTTGACTCATAACTTCACCAAGGATGCTTTCCCAGTAAAGTCTCTTGCTTATTAGATTCGAAATCTCCCCTTAAAAGTAGTTACAGGCTGTGGTTTGAATCCCAAAGCTTTGGTTGGAGTATTACACACATTTGCAGTTTTTATTGCTTAATAATGCTTCCCAGCTCCCTCTGCTGTACACTTTTTTTATTTTGACTCATAACTTCACAAAGGATGCTTTCCCAGTAAAATCTCTTGCTTTTTAGAGTAAAACTCTCCCCTTAAAACTAGTTACAGGCAGTGGTTTGAATCCCAAAGCTTTGGTTGGAGTTTTACACACATTTGCAGTTTTTCTTGCTTAAAAATGCTCCCCACCGCCTGCTGTACACTTTTTTTTATTTTGACTCATAACTTCACAAAGGATGCTTTCCCAGTAAAACCTCTTGTTTTTTAAAGTATAACTCTCCCCATTATACTAGTTACAGGCAGTGGTTTGAATCCCAAAGCTTTGGTTGGAGTTTTCCACACATTTGCTGTTTTTATCGCTTATAAATGCTTCCCAGCGCCCTCTGCTGGACACTTTTTTATTGTAACTCATAACTTCACAAAGGATGCTTTTCCAGGAAGGTCTCTTGCTTTTTAGAGTAGAACTCTCCTCTTTATACTAGTTACAGGCAGTGGTTTGAATCCCAAAGCTTTGGTTGGAGTTTTACACACATTTGCTGTTTTTATTGTTTAAAAATGCTTCCCAGCTACCTCTGCTGTCCACTTTTTTTATTGTAACTCATAACTTCACAAAGGATGCTTTCCCAGTAAAGTCTCTTGCATTTCAGAGGATCACTCTCCCCTTCATACTCGTTAGAGGCAGTGGTTTGAATCCCAAAGCTTTGGTTGGAGTCTTCCACACATTTGCAGCTTTTATCGCTTAAAACTGCTTCCCAGCTTCCTCGGCTTTACACTTTTTTTATTGTAACTCATAACTTCACAACGGATGCTTTCCAAGAATATTATCTTGCATTTTAGAGTAAAACTCTCCCCTTTATACTAGTTGCAGGCAGTGGTTTGAATCCCAAAGCTTTGGTTGGAGTTTTACACACATTTGCAGCTTTTATCGCTTAAAAATGCTTCCCAGCGCCTGCTGTACACTTTTTTTTATTTTGACTCATAACTTCACAAAGGATGCTTTCCCAGTAAATTCTCTTGCATTTTAGAGAAAAACTCTCCCCTTTATACTAGTTACAGGCAGGGGTATGAATCCCAAAGCTTTGGTTGGAGTTTTCCACACATTTGCTGTTTTTATCGCTTAAAAATGCTTACCAGCGCCTCCTGTACACTTTTTTTATTTTCACTCATAACTTTACAAAGGATGCTTTCCCAGTAAATTCTCTTGCTTTTAAGAGTAAAACTCTCCCCTTTATACTAGTTCCAGGCAGTTGTTTGAATCCCAAAGGTATGGTTGGAACTTTACAAACATTTGCTGATTTGATCGCTTAAAAATGCTTCCCAGCGCCTGCTGGACACATTTTTTATTTTGACTCATAACGTCACAAAGGATGATTTCCCAGTAAATTCTCTTGCATTTTAGAGTAAAACTCTGCCCTTTATACTAGTTACAGGCAGTGGTTTGAATCCCAAAGCTTTGGTTGGAGTTTTACACACATTTGCTGTTTTTATCGCTTAAAAATGCTTCCCAGCGACTGCTGTATACTTTTTTTGTTTTCACTAATAACTTCACAAAGGTTGCTTTCCAAGAAATTCTCTTGCTTTTTAGAGTAAAACTCTCCCCTTTATACTAGTTACAGGCAGTGGTTTGAATCCCAAAGCTTTGGTTGGGGTTTTCCACACATTTGCTGTTTTTATCGCTTATAAATGCTTCCCAGCGCCCTCTGCTGGACACTTTTTTATTGTAACTCATAACTTCACAAAGGATGCTTTCCCAGTAAATTCTCTTGCATTTTAGAGAAAAACTCTCCCCTTTATACTAGTTACAGGCAGGGGTATGAATCCCAAAGCTTTGGTTGGAGTTTTCCACACATTTGCTGTTTTTATTTCTTAAAAATGCTTCCCAGCGCCCTCTGCTGGACACTATTTTTTTGTAACTCATAACTTCACAAAGGATGCTTTTCCAGGAAGGTCTCTTGCTTTTTAGAGTAGAACTCTCCTCTTTATACTAGTTACAGGCAGTGGTTTGAATCCCAAAGCTTTGGTTGGAGTTTTACACACATTTGCTGTTTTTATTGTTTAAAAATGCTTCCCAGCTACCTCTGCTGTCCACTTTTTTTATTGTAACTCATAACTTCACAAAGGATGCTTTCCCAGTAAAGTCTCTTGCATTTCAGAGGATCACTCTCCCCTTCATACTCGTTAGAGGCAGTGGTTTGAATCCCAAAGCTTTGGTTGGAGTCTTCCACACATTTGCAGCTTTTATCGCTTAAAACTGCTTCCCAGCTTCCTCGGCTGTACACTTTTTTTATTGTAACTCATAACTTCACAACGGATGCTTTCCAAGAATATTATCTTGCATTTTAGAGTAAAACTCTCCCCTTTATACTAGTTGCAGGCAGTGGTTTGAATCCCAAAGCTTTGGTTGGAGTTTTACACACATTTGCAGCTTTTATCGCTTAAAAATGCTTCCCAGCGCCTGCTGTACACTTTTTTTTATTTTGACTCATAACTTCACAAAGGATGGTTTCCCAGTAAATTCTCTTGCATTTTAGAGAAAAACTCTCCCCTTTATACTAGTTACAGGCTGGGGTATGAATCCCAAAGCTTTGGTTGGAGTTTTCCACACATTTGCTGTTTTTATCGCTTAAAAATGCTTACCAGCGCCTCCTGTACACTTTTTTTATTTTCACTCATAACTTTACAAAGGATGCTTTCCCAGTAAATTCTCTTGCTTTTAAGAGTAAAACTCTCCCCTTTATACTAGTTCCAGGCAGTGGTTTGAATCCCAAAGGTATGGTTGGAACTTTACAAACATTTGCTGATTTGATCGCTTAAAAATGCTTCCCAGCGCCTGCTGGACACATTTTTTATTTTGACTCATAACGTCACAAAGGATGATTTCCCAGTAAATTCTCTTGCATTTTAGAGTAAAACTCTGCCCTTTATACTAGTTACAGGCAGTGGTTTGAATCCCAAAGCTTTGGTTGGAGTTTTACACACATTTGCTGTTTTTATCGCTTAAAAATGCTTCCCAGCGACTGCTGTACACTTTTTTTGTTTTCACTAATAACTTCACAAAGGTTGCTTTCCAAGAAATTCTCTTGCTTTTTAGAGTAAAACTCTCCCCTTTATACTAGTTACAGGCAGTGGTTTGAATCCCAAAGCTTTGGTTGGGGTTTTACAGACACTTGCAGCTTTTATCGCTTAAAAATGCTTCCCAGCGCCTGCTGTACAGTTTTTTTATTTTGACTCATAACTTCACAAAGGATGCTTTCCAAGTGAATTCTCTTGCTTTTTAGAGTAGAAATTTCCCCTTTATACCAGTTAGAGGCAGTGGTTTGAATCCCAATGCTTTGGTTGGAGTTTTACACACATTTGCTGTTTTTATCGCTTAAAAATGCTTCCCAACTCCCTCTGCTGTACACTTTTTTTATTTTCACTCATACCTTCACAAAGGATGCTTTCTTAGTAAATTCTCTTGCATTTGAGAGTCAAACTCTCCCCTTTATACCAGTTAGAGGCAGTGGTTTTAATCCCAAAGCTTTGGTTGGAGTTTTACACACATTTGATGTTTTTATTGCTTAAAAATGCTTCCCAGCGCCTGCTGTACACATATTTTATTTTGACTCATAACTTCACAAAGGATGCTTTCCAAGTAAATTCTCTTCCATTTGAGAGTCAAACTCTCCCCTTTATACCAGTTAGAGGCAGTGGTTTTAATCCCAAAGCTTTGGTTGGAGTTTTACACACATTTGATGTTTTTATTGCTTAAAAATGCTTCCCAGCGCCTGCTGTACACATATTTTATTTTGACTCATAACTTCACAAAGGATGCTTTCCAAGTAAATTCTCTTGCATTTTAGAGTAAAACTCTCCCCTTAATACGAGTTAGAGGCAGTGGTTTGAATACAAAAGCTTTGGTTGGAGTTTTACACACATTTGCAGTTTTTATTGCTTAAAAATGCTTTACAGCTCCCTCTGCTTTACAGTTTTTTTATTGTAACTCATAACTTCACAAAGGATGCTTTCCCAGTAAATTTTCTTGCTTTTAAGAGTAAAACTCTCCCCTTTATACAAGTTACAGGCAGTGGTTTGAATCCCAAAGCTTTGGTTGGGGTTTTACACACATTTGCAGTTTTTATCGCTTAAAAATGCTTCCCAGCTCCCTCTGCTGTACACTTTTTTTATTTTCTCACATAACTTCACAAAGGATGCTTTCCCAGTAAATTGTCTTGCTTTTTAGAGTAAAACTCCCCCCTTTATACTAGTTACAGGCAGTGGTTTGAATCCCAAAGCTTTGGTTGGCGTTTTACACACATTTGCTGTTTTTATTGCTTAAAAATGCTTCCCAGCGCCTGCTGTACACTTTTTTTTATTGCAACTCATAACTTCACAAAGGATGCTTTCCAAGTAAATTCTCTTGCATTTCAGAGCAAAACTCTCCCCTTTATACTAGTTACAGGCAGTGGTTTGAATCCCAAAGCTTTGGTTGGAGTTTTACACACATTTGCAGCTTTTATCGCTTAAAAATGCTTCCCAGCGCCTGTTGTACAGTTTTTTTATTTTGACTCATAACTTCACAAAGGATGCTTCCCCAGTAAATTTTCTTGCTTTTAAGAGTAAAACTCTCCCCTTTATACAAGTTACAGGCCGTGGTTTGAATCCCAAAGCTTTGGTTGGGGTTTTACACACATTTGCAGTTTTTATCGCTTAAAAATGCTTCCCAGCTCCCTCTGCTGTACACTTTTTTTATTTTCACACATAACTTCACAAAGGATGCTTTCCCAGTAAATTGTCTTGCTTTTTAGAGTAAAACTCCCCCCTTTATACTAGTTACAGGCAGTGGTTTGAATCCCAAAGCTTTGGTTGGCGTTTTACACACATTTGCAGCTTTTATCGCTTAAAAATGCTTCCCAGCGCCTGCTGTACAGTTTTTTGATTTTGACTCATAACTTCACAAAGGATGCTTTCCAAGTAAATTCTCTTGATTTTTAGAGTAGAACTCTCCCCTTTATACGAGCTAGAGGCAGTGGTTTGAATACCAAAGCTTTGGTTGGGGTTTTACACACATTTGCAGCTTTTATCGCTTAAAAATGCTTCCCAGCGCCAGCTGTACACTTTTTTTATTTTGACTCATAACTTCACAAAGGATGGTTTCCCAGTAAATTCTCTTGCATTTTAGAGTAAAACTCTCCCCTTTATACTAGTTACAGGCAGTGGTTTGAATCCCAAAGCTTTGGTTGGCGTTTTACACACATTTGCTGTTTTTATTGCTTAAAAATGCTTCCCAGCGCCTGCTGTACACTTTTTTTTATTGCAACTCATAACTTCACAAAGGATGCTTTCCACGTAAATTCTCTTGCATTTCAGAGCAAAACTCTCCCCTTTATACTAGTTACAGGCAGTGGTTTGAATCCCAAAGCTTTGGTTGGAGTTTTACACACATTTGCAGCTTTTATCGCTTAAAAATGCTTCCCAGCGCCTGCTGTACAGTTTTTTGATTTTGACTCATAACTTCACAAAGGATGCTTTCCAAGTAAATTCTCTTGATTTTTAGAGTAGAACTCTCCCCTTTATACTAGTTACAGGCAGTGGTTTGAATCCCAAAGCTTTGGTTGGAGTTTTACACACATTTGCAGCTTTTATCGCTTAAAAATGCTTCCCAGTGCCTGCTGTGCACTTTTTTTATTTTGACTCATAACTTCAAAAAGGACGTTTTCCCAGTAAAGTCTCTTGCTTTAAGAGTAAAACTCTCACCTTTATACTAGTTACAGGCAGTGGTTTGAATCCCAAAGCTTTGGTTGGAATTTTACACACATTTGCAGTTTTTATTGCTTAAAAATGCTTAACAGCTCCCTCTGCTGTACAGTTTTTTTATTGTAACTCATAACTTCACAAAGGATGCTTTCCCAGTAAATTCTCTTGCTTTTAAGAGTAAAACTCTCCCCTTTATACAAGTTACAGGCAGTGGTTTGAATCCCAAAGCTTTGGTTGGGGTTTTACACACATTTGCAGTTTTTATCGCTTAAAAATGCTTCCCAGCTCCCTCTGCTGTACACTTTTTTTATTTTCACTCATACCTTCACAAAGGATGCTTTCCAAGTAAATTCTATTGCATTTGAGCGTCAAACTCTCCCCTTTATACCAGTTAGAGGCAGTGGTTTGAATCCCAAAGGTTTGGTTGGAGTTTTACACACATTTGCTCTTTTGATCGCTTAAAAATGCTTCCCAGCTCCCTCTGCTGTACACTTTTTTTATTTTCACACATAACTTCACAAAGGATGCTTTCCCAGTAAATTGTCTTGCTTTTTAGAGTAAAACTCCCCCCTTTATACTAGTTACAGGCAGTGGTTTGAATCCCAAAGCTTTGGTTGGCGTTTTACACACATTTGCTGTTTTTATTGCTTAAAAATGCTTCCCAGCGCCTGCTGTACACTTTTTTTTATTGCAACTCATAACTTCACAAAGGATGCTTTCCAAGTAAATTCTCTTGCATTTCAGAGCAAAACTCTCCCCTTTATACTAGTTACAGGCAGTGGTTTGAATCCCAAAGCTTTGGTTAGAGTTTTACACACATTTGCAGCTTTTATCGCTTAAAAATGCTTCCCAGCGCCTGCTGTACAGTTTTTTTATTTTGACTCATAACTTCACAAAGGATGCTTTCCAAGTAAATTCTCTTGATTTTTAGAGTAGAACTCTCCCCTTTATACGAGTTAGAGGCAGTGGTTTGAATACCAAAGCTTTGGTTAGAGTTTTACACATATTTGCAGCTTTTATCGCTTAAAAATGCTTCCCAGTGCCTGCTGTGCACTTTTTTTATTTTGACTCATAACTTCAAAAAGGACGTTTTCCCAGTAAAGTCTCTTGCTTTAAGAGTTAAACTCTCACCTTTATACTAGTTACAGGCAGTGGTTTGAATCCCAAAGCTTTGGTTGGAATTTTACACACATTTGCAGTTTTTATTGCTTAAAAATGCTTAACAGCTCCCTCTGCTGTACAGTTTTTTTATTGTAACTCATAACTTCACAAAGGATGCTTTCCCAGTAAATTCTCTTGCTTTTAAGAGTAAAACTCTCCCCTTTATACAAGTTACAGGCAGTGGTTTGAATCCCAAAGCTTTGGTTGGGGTTTTACACACATTTGCAGTTTTTATCGCTTAAAAATGCTTCCCAGCTCCCTCTGCTGTACACTTTTTTTATTTTCACTCATACCTTCACAAAGGATGCTTTCCAAGTAAATTCTCTTGCATTTGAGCTCAAACTCTCCCCTTTATACCAGTTAGAGGCAGTGGTTTGAATCCCAAAGGTTTGGTTGGAGTTTTACACACATTTGCTGTTTTGATCGCTTAAAAATGCTTCCAAGCGCCTGCTGTACACTTTTTTTTTTTGACTCTAAACTTTACAAATGATGCTTTCCCAGTAAATTCTCTTGCATTTTAGAGTAAAACTCTCCCCTTTATACGAGTTACAGGCAGTGGTATGAATCCCAAAGCTTTGGTTGGAGTTTTACACATAATTGCAGCTTTTATCGCTTAAAAATGCTTCCCAGTGCCTGCTGTGCACTTTTTTTATTTTGACTCATAACGTCACAAAGGATGATTTCCCAGTAAATTCTCTTGCATTTTAGAGTAAAACTCTGCCCTTTATACTAGTTACAGGCAGTGGTTTGAATCCCAAAGCTTTGGTTGGAGTTTTACACACATTTGCTGTTTTTATCGCTTAAAAATGCTTCCCAGCGACTGCTGTATACTTTTTTTGTTTTCACTAATAACTTCACAAAGGTTGCTTTCCAAGAAATTCTCTTGCTTTTTAGAGTAAAACTCTCCCCTTTATACTAGTTACAGGCAGTGGTTTGAATCCCAAAGCTTTGGTTGGGGTTTTCCACACATTTGCTGTTTTTATCGCTTATAAATGCTTCCCAGCGCCCTCTGCTGGACACTTTTTTATTGTAACTCATAACTTCACAAAGGATGCTTTCCCAGTAAATTCTCTTGCATTTTAGAGAAAAACTCTCCCCTTTATACTAGTTACAGGCAGGGGTATGAATCCCAAAGCTTTGGTTGGAGTTTTCCACACATTTGCTGTTTTTATTTCTTAAAAATGCTTCCCAGCGCCCTCTGCTGGACACTATTTTTTTGTAACTCATAACTTCACAAAGGATGCTTTTCCAGGAAGGTCTCTTGCTTTTTAGAGTAGAACTCTCCTCTTTATACTAGTTACAGGCAGTGGTTTGAATCCCAAAGCTTTGGTTGGAGTTTTACACACATTTGCTGTTTTTATTGTTTAAAAATGCTTCCCAGCTACCTCTGCTGTCCACTTTTTTTATTGTAACTCATAACTTCACAAAGGATGCTTTCCCAGTAAAGTCTCTTGCATTTCAGAGGATCACTCTCCCCTTCATACTCGTTAGAGGCAGTGGTTTGAATCCCAAAGCTTTGGTTGGAGTCTTCCACACATTTGCAGCTTTTATCGCTTAAAACTGCTTCCCAGCTTCCTCGGCTGTACACTTTTTTTATTGTAACTCATAACTTCACAACGGATGCTTTCCAAGAATATTATCTTGCATTTTAGAGTAAAACTCTCCCCTTTATACTAGTTGCAGGCAGTGGTTTGAATCCCAAAGCTTTGGTTGGAGTTTTACACACATTTGCAGCTTTTATCGCTTAAAAATGCTTCCCAGCGCCTGCTGTACACTTTTTTTTATTTTGACTCATAACTTCACAAAGGATGGTTTCCCAGTAAATTCTCTTGCATTTTAGAGAAAAACTCTCCCCTTTATACTAGTTACAGGCTGGGGTATGAATCCCAAAGCTTTGGTTGGAGTTTTCCACACATTTGCTGTTTTTATCGCTTAAAAATGCTTACCAGCGCCTCCTGTACACTTTTTTTATTTTCACTCATAACTTTACAAAGGATGCTTTCCCAGTAAATTCTCTTGCTTTTAAGAGTAAAACTCTCCCCTTTATACTAGTTCCAGGCAGTGGTTTGAATCCCAAAGGTATGGTTGGAACTTTACAAACATTTGCTGATTTGATCGCTTAAAAATGCTTCCCAGCGCCTGCTGGACACATTTTTTATTTTGACTCATAACGTCACAAAGGATGATTTCCCAGTAAATTCTCTTGCATTTTAGAGTAAAACTCTGCCCTTTATACTAGTTACAGGCAGTGGTTTGAATCCCAAAGCTTTGGTTGGAGTTTTACACACATTTGCTGTTTTTATCGCTTAAAAATGCTTCCCAGCGACTGCTGTACACTTTTTTTGTTTTCACTAATAACTTCACAAAGGTTGCTTTCCAAGAAATTCTCTTGCTTTTTAGAGTAAAACTCTCCCCTTTATACTAGTTACAGGCAGTGGTTTGAATCCCAAAGCTTTGGTTGGGGTTTTACAGACACTTGCAGCTTTTATCGCTTAAAAATGCTTCCCAGCGCCTGCTGTACAGTTTTTTTATTTTGACTCATAACTTCACAAAGGATGCTTTCCAAGTGAATTCTCTTGCTTTTTAGAGTAGAAATTTCCCCTTTATACCAGTTAGAGGCAGTGGTTTGAATCCCAATGCTTTGGTTGGAGTTTTACACACATTTGCTGTTTTTATCGCTTAAAAATGCTTCCCAACTCCCTCTGCTGTACACTTTTTTTATTTTCACTCATACCTTCACAAAGGATGCTTTCCTAGTAAATTCTCTTGCATTTGAGAGTCAAACTCTCCCCTTTATACCAGTTAGAGGCAGTGGTTTTAATCCCAAAGCTTTGGTTGGAGTTTTACACACATTTGATGTTTTTATTGCTTAAAAATGCTTCCCAGCGCCTGCTGTACACATATTTTATTTTGACTCATAACTTCACAAAGGATGCTTTCCAAGTAAATTCTCTTCCATTTGAGAGTCAAACTCTCCCCTTTATACCAGTTAGAGGCAGTGGTTTTAATCCCAAAGCTTTGGTTGGAGTTTTACACACATTTGATGTTTTTATTGCTTAAAAATGCTTCCCAGCGCCTGCTGTACACATATTTTATTTTGACTCATAACTTCACAAAGGATGCTTTCCAAGTAAATTCTCTTGCATTTTAGAGTAAAACTCTCCCCTTAATACGAGTTAGAGGCAGTGGTTTGAATACAAAAGCTTTGGTTGGAGTTTTACACACATTTGCAGTTTTTATTGCTTAAAAATGCTTTACAGCTCCCTCTGCTTTACAGTTTTTTTATTGTAACTCATAACTTCACAAAGGATGCTTTCCCAGTAAATTTTCTTGCTTTTAAGAGTAAAACTCTCCCCTTTATACAAGTTACAGGCAGTGGTTTGAATCCCAAAGCTTTGGTTGGGGTTTTACACACATTTGCAGTTTTTATCGCTTAAAAATGCTTCCCAGCTCCCTCTGCTGTACACTTTTTTTATTTTCTCACATAACTTCACAAAGGATGCTTTCCCAGTAAATTGTCTTGCTTTTTAGAGTAAAACTCCCCCCTTTATACTAGTTACAGGCAGTGGTTTGAATCCCAAAGCTTTGGTTGGCGTTTTACACACATTTGCTGTTTTTATTGCTTAAAAATGCTTCCCAGCGCCTGCTGTACACTTTTTTTTATTGCAACTCATAACTTCACAAAGGATGCTTTCCAAGTAAATTCTCTTGCATTTCAGAGCAAAACTCTCCCCTTTATACTAGTTACAGGCAGTGGTTTGAATCCCAAAGCTTTGGTTGGAGTTTTACACACATTTGCAGCTTTTATCGCTTAAAAATGCTTCCCAGCGCCTGTTGTACAGTTTTTTTATTTTGACTCATAACTTCACAAAGGATGCTTCCCCAGTAAATTTTCTTGCTTTTAAGAGTAAAACTCTCCCCTTTATACAAGTTACAGGCCGTGGTTTGAATCCCAAAGCTTTGGTTGGGGTTTTACACACATTTGCAGTTTTTATCGCTTAAAAATGCTTCCCAGCTCCCTCTGCTGTACACTTTTTTTATTTTCACACATAACTTCACAAAGGATGCTTTCCCAGTAAATTGTCTTGCTTTTTCGAGTAAAACTCCCCCCTTTATACTAGTTACAGGCAGTGGTTTGAATCCCAAAGCTTTGGTTGGCGTTTTACACACATTTGCAGCTTTTATCGCTTAAAAATGCTTCCCAGCGCCTGCTGTACAGTTTTTTGATTTTGACTCATAACTTCACAAAGGATGCTTTCCAAGTAAATTCTCTTGATTTTTAGAGTAGAACTCTCCCCTTTATACGAGCTAGAGGCAGTGGTTTGAATACCAAAGCTTTGGTTGGGGTTTTACACACATTTGCAGCTTTTATCGCTTAAAAATGCTTCCCAGCGCCAGCTGTACACTTTTTTTATTTTGACTCATAACTTCACAAAGGATGGTTTCCCAGTAAATTCTCTTGCATTTTAGAGTAAAACTCTCCCCTTTATACTAGTTACAGGCAGTGGTTTGAATCCCAAAGCTTTGGTTGGCGTTTTACACACATTTGCTGTTTTTATTGCTTAAAAATGCTTCCCAGCGCCTGCTGTACACTTTTTTTTATTGCAACTCATAACTTCACAAAGGATGCTTTCCAAGTAAATTCTCTTGCATTTCAGAGCAAAACTCTCCCCTTTATACTAGTTACAGGCAGTGGTTTGAATCCCAAAGCTTTGGTTGGAGTTTTACACACATTTGCAGCTTTTATCGCTTAAAAATGCTTCCCAGCGCCTGCTGTACAGTTTTTTGATTTTGACTCATAACTTCACAAAGGATGCTTTCCAAGTAAATTCTCTTGATTTTTAGAGTAGAATTCTCCCCTTTATACTAGTTACAGGCAGTGGTTTGAATCCCAAAGCTTTGGTTGGAGTTTTACACACATTTGCAGCTTTTATCGCTTAAAAATGCTTCCCAGTGCCTGCTGTGCACTTTTTTTATTTTGACTCATAACTTCAAAAAGGACGTTTTCCCAGTAAAGTCTCTTGCTTTAAGAGTAAAACTCTCACCTTTATACTAGTTACAGGCAGTGGTTTGAATCCCAAAGCTTTGGTTGGAATTTTACACACATTTGCAGTTTTTATTGCTTAAAAATGCTTAACAGCTCCCTCTGCTGTACAGTTTTTTTATTGTAACTCATAACTTCACAAAGGATGCTTTCCCAGTAAATTCTCTTGCTTTTAAGAGTAAAACTCTCCCCTTTATACAAGTTACAGGCAGTGGTTTGAATCCCAAAGCTTTGGTTGGGGTTTTACACACATTTGCAGTTTTTATCGCTTAAAAATGCTTCCCAGCTCCCTCTGCTGTACACTTTTTTTATTTTCACTCATACCTTCACAAAGGATGCTTTCCAAGTAAATTCTATTGCATTTGAGCGTCAAACTCTCCCCTTTATACCAGTTAGAGGCAGTGGTTTGAATCCCAAAGGTTTGGTTGGAGTTTTACACACATTTGCTCTTTTGATCGCTTAAAAATGCTTCCCAGCTCCCTCTGCTGTACACTTTTTTTATTTTCACACATAACTTCACAAAGGATGCTTTCCCAGTAAATTGTCTTGCTTTTTAGAGTAAAACTCCCCCCTTTATACTAGTTACAGGC
Source organism: Phycodurus eques (assembly GCF_024500275.1). Taxonomy (NCBI): domain Eukaryota; kingdom Metazoa; phylum Chordata; class Actinopteri; order Syngnathiformes; family Syngnathidae; genus Phycodurus; species Phycodurus eques. Next base: position 81,971 of record NW_026904150.1, on the reverse strand, counting down.
AGTGGTTTGAATCCCAAAGCTTTGGTTGGCGTTTTACACACATTTGCTGTTTTTATTGCTTAAAAATGCTTCCCAGCGCCTGCTGTACACTTTTTTTTATTGCAACTCATAACTTCACAAAGGATGCTTTCCAAGTAAATTCTCTTGCATTTCAGAGCAAAACTCTCCCCTTTATACTAGTTACAGGCAGTGGTTTGAATCCCAAAGCTTTGGTTAGAGTTTTACACACATTTGCAGCTTTTATCGCTTAAAAATGCTTCCCAGCGCCTGCTGTACAGTTTTTTTATTTTGACTCATAACTTCACAAAGGATGCTTTCCAAGTAAATTCTCTTGATTTTTAGAGTAGAACTCTCCCCTTTATACGAGTTAGAGGCAGTGGTTTGAATACCAAAGCTTTGGTTAGAGTTTTACACATATTTGCAGCTTTTATCGCTTAAAAATGCTTCCCAGTGCCTGCTGTGCACTTTTTTTATTTTGACTCATAACTTCAAAAAGGACGTTTTCCCAGTAAAGTCTCTTGCTTTAAGAGTTAAACTCTCACCTTTATACTAGTTACAGGCAGTGGTTTGAATCCCAAAGCTTTGGTTGGAATTTTACACACATTTGCAGTTTTTATTGCTTAAAAATGCTTAACAGCTCCCTCTGCTGTACAGTTTTTTTATTGTAACTCATAACTTCACAAAGGATGCTTTCCCAGTAATTCTCTTGCTTTTAAGAGTAAAACTCTCCCCTTTATACAAGTTACAGGCAGTGGTTTGAATCCCAAAGCTTTGGTTGGGGTTTTACACACATTTGCAGTTTTTATCGCTTAAAAATGCTTCCCAGCTCCCTCTGCTGTACACTTTTTTTATTTTCACTCATACCTTCACAAAGGATGCTTTCCAAGTAAATTCTCTTGCATTTGAGCTCAAACTCTCCCCTTTATACCAGTTAGAGGCAGTGGTTTGAATCCCAAAGGTTTGGTTGGAGTTTTACACACATTTGCTGTTTTGATCGCTTAAAAATGCTTCCAAGCGCCTGCTGTACACTTTTTTTTTTTGACTCTAAACTTTACAAATGATGCTTTCCCAGTAAATTCTCTTGCATTTTAGAGTAAAACTCTCCCCTTTATACGAGTTACAGGCAGTGGTATGAATCCCAAAGCTTTGGTTGGAGTTTTCCACACATTTGCTGTTTTTATCGCTAAGAAATGCTTCCCAGCGCCTCCTGTACACTTTTTTTATTTTCACTCATAACTTCACAAAGGATGCTTTCCAAATCAATTCTCTTGCTTTTTAGAGTCGAACTCTCCCCTTTATACTAGTTACATGCAGTGGTTTGAATCCCAAAGCTTTGGTTGGAGTTTTACACACATTTGCAGTTTTTATCACTTAAAAATGCTTCCCAGCGCCTGCTGTACACTTTTTTTGTTTTGACTGATAACTTCACAAAGGATGCTTTCAGAGTAAATTCTCTTGCATTTGAGAGTCAAACTCTCCCCTTTATACCAGTTACAGGCAGTTGTATGAATCACAAAGCTTTGGTTGGAGTTTTCCACACATTTGCTGTTTTTATTGCTTAAAAATGCTTACCAGCGCCTCCTGTACACTTTTTTTATTTTCACACATAACTTCACAAAGGATGCTTTCCCAGTAAATTGTCTTGCTTTTTAGAGTAAAACTCCCCCCTTTATACTAGTTACAGGCAGTGGTTTGAATCCCAAAGCTTTGGTTGGCGTTTTACACACATTTGCTGTTTTTATTGCTTAAAAATGCTTCCCAGCGCCTGCTGTACACTTTTTTTTATTGCAACTCATAACTTCACAAAGGATGCTTTCCAAGTAAATTCTCTTGCATTTCAGAGAAAAACTCTCCCCTTTATACTAGTTACAGGCAGTGGTTTGAATGCCAAAGCTTTGGTTGGAGTTTTACACACATTTGCAGCTTTTATCGCTTAAAAATGCTTCCCAGCGCCTGCTGTACAGTTTTTTTATTTTGACTCATAACTTCACAAAGGATGCTTTCCAAGTAAATTCTCTTGATTTTTAGAGTAGAACTCTCCCCTTTATACGAGTTAGAGCCAGTGGTTTGAATACCAAAGCTTTGGTTGGGGTTTTACACACATTTGCAGCTTTTATCGCTTAAAAATGCTTCCCAGCGCCAGCTGTACACTTTTTTTATTTTGACTCATAACTTCACAAAGGATGGTTTCCCAGTAAATTCTCTTGCATTTTAGAGTAAAACTCTCCCCTTTATACTAGTTACAGGCAGTGGTTTGAATCCCAAAGCTTTGGTTGGAGTTTTACACACATTTGCTGTTTTTATCGCTTAAAAATGCTTCCCAGCGCCTGCTGTACACATTTTTTGTTTTCACTCATAACTTCACAAAGGATGCTTTCCAAGAAATTCTCTTGCATTTTAGAGTAAAACTCTCCCCTTTATACGAGTTAGAGGCAGTGGTTTGAATACCAAAGCTTTGGTTGGAGTTTTACACATAATTGCAGCTTTTATCGCTTAAAAATGCTTCCCAGTGCCTGCTGTGCACTTTTTTTATTTTGACTCATAACTTCAAAAATGATGTTTTCCCAGTAAAGTCTCTTGCTTTAAGAGTAAAACTCTCACCTTTATACTAGTTACAGGCAGTGGTTTGAATCCCAAAGCTTTGGTTGGAATTTTACACACATTTGCAGTTTTTATTGCTTAAAAATGCTTAACAGCTCCCTCTGCTGTACAGTTTTTTTATTGTAACTCATAACTTCACAAAGGATGCTTTCCCAGTAAATTCTCTTGCTTTTAAGAGTAAAACTCTCCCCTTTATACAAGTTACAGGCAGTGGTTTGAATCCCAAAGGTTTGGTTGGGGTTTTACACACATTTGCAGTTTTTATCGCTTAAAAATGCTTCCCAGCTCCCTCTGCTGTACACCTTTTTTATTTTCACTCATACCTTCACAAAGGATGCTTTCCAAGTAAATTCTCTTGCATTTGAGCGTCAAACTCTCCCCTTTATACCAGTTAGAGGCAGTGGTTTGAATCCCAAAGGTTTGGTTGGAGTTTTACACACATTTGCTGTTTTGATCGCTTAAAAATGCTTCCAAGCGCCTGCTGTACACATTTTTTATTTTGACTCAAAAATTCACAAAGGATGCTCTCCCAGTAAATTCTCTTGCTTTTAAGAGTAAAACTCTCCCCTTTATATTAGTTACAGGCAGTGGTTTGAATCCCAAAGGTTTGGTTGGAGTTTTACACACATTTGCTGTTTTGATCGCTTAAAAATGCTTCCTAGCGCCTGCTGTACACTTTTTTGATTTTGACTCAAAACTTCACAAATGATGCTTTCCCAGTAAATTCTCTTGCATTTTAGAGTAAAACTCTCCCCTTTATATGAGTTCCAGGCAGTGGGATGAATCCCAAAGCTTTGGTTGGAGTTTTCCACACATTTGCTGTTTTTATCGCTAAAAAAATGCTTCCAGGCGCCTCCTGTACACTTTTTTTTTTTTCACTCATAACTTGACAAAGGATGCTTTCCAAGTAAATTCTCTTGCAATTTTGAGTAAAACTCTCGCCTTTATACTAGTTACAGGCAGTGTTTTGAATCCCAAAGCTTTGGTTGGCGTTTTACACACATTTGCTGTTTTTATTGCTTAAAAATGCTTCCCAGCGCCTGCTGTACAGTTTTTTGATTTTGACTCATAACTTCACAAAGGATGCTTTCCCAATAAAGTCTCTTGCTTTTTAGAGTCGAACTCTCCCCTTTATACTAGTTACATGCAGTGGTTTGAATCCCAAAGCTTTGGTTGGAGTTTTACACACATTTTCAGTTTTTATTGCTTAAAAATGCTTCCCAGCGCCTGCTGTACACTTTTTTTATTGTAACTCATAACTTCACAAAGGATGCTTTCCCAGGAAAGTCTCTTGTTTTTTAGAGTAAAACTCTCCCCTTTATTCCAGTTACAGGCAGTGGTATTATCCCAAAGCTTTGGTTGGCGTTTTACACACATTTGCTGTTTTTATTGCTTAAAAATGCTTCCCAGCGCCTGCTGTACAGTTTTTTGATTTTGACTCATAACTACACAAAGGATGCTTTCCCAGCAAATTCTCTTGCTTTGAGAGGAGAACTCTCACCTTTATACTAGTTACAGGCAGTGGTTTGAATCCCAAAGCTTTGGTTGGAGTTTTACACACATTTGCAGTTTTTATCACTTAAAAATGCTTCCCAGCGCCTGCAGTCCACTTTTTTTTATTTTCACTCATAACTTCACAAAGGATGCTTTCCCAGTAAATTCTCTTGCTTTTTAGAGTGAAACTCTCCCCTTTTTACAAGTTAGAGGCAGTGGTTTGAATCCCAAAGCTTTGGTTGGAGTTTTACACACATTTGCTGTTTTTATTGCTTAAAATTGCTTCTCCGCGCCTGCTGTCCACTTTTTTTTATTGTAACTCATAAGATCACAAAGGATGCTTTCCCAGTAAATTCTCCTGCTTTTTAGAGTAGAACTCTCCCCTTTATACTAGTGACAGGCAGTGGTTTGAATCCCAAAGCTTTGGTTGGAGTTTTACACACATTTGCAGTTTTTATCACTTAAAAATGCTTCCCAGCGCCTGCTGTACACTTTTTTTATTTTGACTCATAACTTCACAAAGGATGCTTTCCCAGTAAAGTCTCTTGCTTTTTAGAGTCGAACTCTCCCCTTTATACTAGTTACATGCAGTGGTTTGAATCCCAAAGCTTTGGTTGGAGTTTTACACACATTTTCAGTTTTTATTGCTTAAAAATGCTTCCCAGCGCCTGCTGTACACTTTTTTTATTGTAACTCATAACTTCACAAAGGATGCTTTCCCAGGAAAGTCTCTTGTTTTTTAGAGTAAAACTCTCCCCTTTATTCCAGTTACAGGCAGTGGTATGAATCCCAAAGCTTTGGTTGGCGTTTTACACACATTTGCTGTTTTTATTGCTTAAAAATGCTTCCCAGCGCCTGCTGTACAGTTTTTTGATTTTGACTCATAACTTCACAAAGGATGCTTTCCCAGCAAATTCTCTTGCTTTGAGAGGAGAACTCTCACCTTTATACTAGTTACAGGCAGTGGTTTGAATCCCAAAGCTTTGGTTGGAGTTTTACACACATTTGCAGTTTTTATCACTTAAAAATGCTTCCCAGCGCCTGCAGTACACTTTTTTTTATTTTCACTCATAACTTCACAAAGGATGCTTTCCCAGTAAATTCTCTTGCTTTTTAGAGTGAAACTCTCCCCTTTTTACAAGTTAGAGGCAGTGGTTTGAATCCCAAAGCTTTGGTTGGAGTTTTACACACATTTGCTGTTTTTATTGCTTAAAATTGCTTCTCCGCGCCTGCTGTCCACTTTTTTTTATTGTAACTCATAACTTCACAAAGGATGCTTTCCCAGTAAATTCTCCTGCTTTTTAGAGTAGAACTCTCCCCTTTATACTAGTGACAGGCAGTGGTTTGAATCCCAAAGCTTTGGTTGGAGTTTTACACACATTTGCAGTTTTTATCACTTAAAAATGCTTCCCAGCGCCTGCTGTACACTTTTTTTATTTTGACTCATAACTTCACAAAGGATGCTTTCCCAGAAAGGTCTCTTGCTTTTTAGAGTATAACTCTCACCTTTATTCTAGTTACAGGCAGTGGTTTGAATCCCAAAGCTTTGGTTGGGGTTTTACACACATTTGCAGTTTTTATCGCTTAAAAATGCTTCCCAGCTCCCTCTGCTGTACACTTTTTTTATTTTCACTCATACCTTCACAAAGGATGCTTTCCAAGTAAATTCTATTGCATTTGAGCGTCAAACTCTCCCCTTTATACCAGTTAGAGGCAGTGGTTTGAATCCCAAAGGTTTGGTTGGAGTTTTACACACATTTGCAGTTTTTAGTGCTTAAAAATGCTTCCCAGCTCCCTTTGCTGTACACTTTTTTTTATTGTAACTCAGAACTTCACAAAGGATGCTTTCCCAGTAAAGTCTCTTGCATTTTAGAGTAAAACTCTCCCCTTTATACAAGTTACAGGCATTGGTTTGAATCCCAAAGCTCTGGTTGGAATTTTACACACATTTGCAGTTTTTATTGCTTAAAAATGCTTCCCAGCGCCTGCTGTTCACTTTTTTTATTTTGACTCATAACTTCACAAAGGAGGCTTTCCCAGTAAATTCTCTTGCATTTTGGAGTCAAACTCTCCCCTTTATACGACTTACAGGCAGTGGTTTGAATCCCAAAGCTTTGGTTGGAGTTTTACACACATTTGCAGCTTTTATCGCTGAAAAATGCTTCCCAGCACCTGCTGTACACTTTTTTTATTTTGACTCGTAACTTCACAAAGGATGCTTTCCAAGTAAATTCTCTTGCATTTTAGAATAAAACTCTCCCCTTTATACTTGTTACAGGCAGTGGTTTGAATCCCAAAGCTTTGGTTGGAGTTTTACATACATTTGCAGTTTTTAGTGCTTAAAAATGCTTCCCAGCTCCCATTGTTGTACACTTTTTTTTATTGTAACTTATAACTTCACAAAGGATGCTTTCCCAGTAAAGTCTCTTGCATTTTAGAGTAAAACTCTCCCCTTTATACTTGTGACAGGCAGTGGTTTGAATCCCAAAGCTTTGGTTGGAGTTTTACACACATTTGCAGCTTTTATCGCTTAAAAATGGTTCCCAGCGCCTGCTGTACACTTTTTTTATTTTGACTCATAACTTCCCAAAGGATGCTTTCCCAGTAAAGTATCTTGCTTTTTATCGAAGAACACTCCCCTTTATACTAGTTACAGGCAGTGGTTTGAATCTCAAAGCTTTGGTTGGAGTTTTACACACATTTGCTGTTTTTATTGCTTAAAAATGCTTCCCAGTGCCTGCTGTACACTTTTTTTATTTTGACTCATACACAAAGGATACTTACCCAGTAAATTCTCTTGCTTCTGAGAGTAAAACTCTCCCCTTTATACTCGTGACAGGCAGTGGTTTGAATCCCAAAGCTTTGGGTGTCGTTTTACACACATTTGCAGCTTTTCTCGCTTCAAAATGCTTCCCAGCGCCTGCTCCCAGCGCCTGCTGTACACTTTTTTTGACCAACGTCTTCATTCCTTTTGTGTTTATTCATTATAATGTTTGGTGAGATAAATCCAACATTAAATTGGTCCTTCGAGCCGGATGTCAACACACCCGAGGATTCCAGTTGTGGAGCCGACACCCAGTTAAGAGACCGTGGCCACGGCAATTGAGACCCTTTCCGGGACTGGTCTTCGTACTCCTCAACTGGGATCTGAAGGTTGACGACAATCCACAGGATTGAAGACGACTGGTGAGTTAAATTTTTTAATTTTTTTAAAGAGTGAATGTATCGCGCGACAAAGAAGTCTGCGGCGAAATAAACCTTGTGTAATACTAGTCACTGGCAAGTAAATGGACGGCGGAGTCCTACAAATTCCGCATGGACGGCGGAGTCCTACAAATTCCGCATGGACGGCGGAGTCCTATAAATTCCGCATGGACGGCGGAGTCCTATACGTGCTAAAATTCCGTGTTAAAATAAAAAAAAAAAAAAATTCAAAAAATAAAGGACGGCGGAGTCCTAGACGTACTTAAAATTCCGTGCCTTTGTGTTTCCGTGTTTCCATGTTTTCGTGTGTTTGTTAAAACGTTACTAATTTCGTGTGTGTGTGTGTGTAAAAGTATGGATGTAAGAGACTGGATTGTAAGTGACAACTGAGTTTGGAAGCAGAGGCAAGAATCCTCCGCCCCATTTGGGGTAGAAGGTTGAGGTTTACCATAACTCAGACATTCATTGTCACCCAGTCATTGTTTGAATAAAGTCAGTATTAGGTCACTCTAGGTGCGAATAAACTGACTTCCAAATTCACAAAAATGGGAAACAATAACAATAAAACGAATCCAACAGAAAGCCTGACGTGTAAAGATTGGAAATGTGTACAACTTCAAAACCCTTCCAAAATAAAAAATTTAAACACGCGGATAACCAAATACGGTTTCGCTGGCTAGCTAAATTCGCAAAAATTAGTTCAACTTCGAAACAAAATAGAGGATCGACACAAAAAATAATATATCACAAATGGAAAAAGATGGATTTGACGACTTACTTTTTGGCTAAACATGGCGTCTAAAAGAGAAAAAGGATAGGAGAAAAAGAAATACTATCGAGGCAAAGAGGGAGATAATTTTAGAGGACGCAGCAGAGTAAGATATGGTCGAAAATGTTATGATAATACCATCTGTTGGTGCTGTGGAGATAAAGGCCACATCGCACGTAACTGCCCTAAGAAAAATAACAGAGAATACGGAGAAACAACCGCATGACTAAGCCAACCTGATTCCCAACTCAACAAATCCTCTTGTTTAATTATTACAGAGAATGAGGAAGTGGATTTCAATTTACAGGACATTCTGAGTTTGGACACAAAAAAAACAAAAACCTGAAATAACCTTGTCAATAAATGGGAAAGAAATGAAATTTCCTTGCGATACAAAAGCATGTAGGGAAAAGATCCCAGGTTCCAAACTATCGGGACATAAGGCAATAGTTAAATCTGCAAATACGCAAATTACTTTTGCCATGGAACTTGAACTTGAGCCTGTGTGGATTAGAGAGAGTTCTCCCTCAGGGGAGAACTTGTAAAATGCCAATTTTCAAAGTCCCGGAGTGCCCTGTGAATTTGTTGGGAAGAGATGGCTTATTCCAACTAGGACTTATACTCATTCCATCTTCAAATAAAAATATTGTAGTGAAACGAAAACATGAATTAAAAAGAGACAACCTCTATATGACACTAGAAAACAGAGAGAGTACATTCTATTATACAATCGATATCCCAGACAAACCACCGTTAAACATGGGAGAGGCCCTGTTGTCTGCAGCCTTGCAGCTTATCACACAAATAGAAGATAAAAAAAAAACAATGATGAGCTGCATATAACACTGTGGTACAAAAACACGCCAATGCAAGACCCAGTATATGAAAACAAGTTACGATATGCGACACCTGATAAAATTACTGTAGATTATCTGTACTCAGACAATGAAGCAAAAGTCGCGGCAGGAATTATTTTACTGGACAAATTAAAGGAACTGTATAAAAATACAAGTGTCCCACGTATTTCATTGTGCAAAGATTATGGGTCACAATGGAAACATGTGGGAACATTACTGAAACAAGGATAGGAGACAAATGATTGGCGACAAATAGAAAACAAACTGGAATACAGTGCGTCAACTGGTCTAATCAGGAATGCGATGTTTTGGACAACGCAGGCTGATGAAGGGAGACACATGCATCCTGTATGATTGGACCAAATGATCCTCACTGAAATTGATGAAGAAATATTGACATAAGCAATGCTTTCGTTTCTATACCAATAGAAAAGAACAGTCAAATTTGGTTTGCATTTAAATTTGAGGGAGAAAATATATTTTTACTAGATTACCACAAGGTTACTGTGAAAGTCCAACCATTTATTCACAAGTAATAATAACAAGCATGTTTAAATTCACTCCCCCAGGAGGGCGCGACATGCAAAGATTCATTAGCCTTACTGTGTCATCTAGCAGAGGAGGGACATAAAGTTAACAAGAATAAATTGCAATGGTGTAAAAAAACAAGTCAAATATCTGGTACATAATCTAAGTGTAGGAGGAAGGACTATATTAGAAGGCAGAAAAGCTACAGTTTGAAAAAACCCTAAACCACAAACAAAGAAACATATGATGTCATTTTTAGGTCTGACAAATTAAGGGAGAGCATGGATTCAAAACTATGCAGAAATTATTGCACCATTGTCAAAATTTATGTATGAAGCAAACCTTAAAATGACATCACCTGTTCTATGGAATACAGAGGCGGAAAAGACCTTCTGTGACATTAAACAACATTTGGTGTCCAGGGCTGCGCTCGGCCTTCCAAATTTAATGATAAAACATTCATTCAAATTGTAGATTGTAAAAGCTATGACATGACCTCCGTACTTACACAACAATACGGTGATATACTAAGAAAAATGGGCTTATTTTTTGACTAAATTGGACAACGTGACGTGTGCATTACTGCATTGTGTCAGAGCAGTTGTGGCAGCTTCAATGGCAGTAGAGAGCAGTTCCACGATTGTGTTATTTCATCCATTAACTCTTAAGGACCCACATACAGGGTCTGCTCTCCTATTGGAAACCAATATGGCGTTTTTAACACCTGCAAAATATTTATCTTGCATGGCCATCTTGCTGTCACAACCACATTTGACTGTTGAGCGATGCACAACCTTAAATCCAGCCACGCTAACACCCTTACCTGATGAAGGCACGCAGCATGATTGTCAGGAATTGGCCAAACAAACTGCTGAATTAGTAGCATTAACCGAGGCATGCAAACTAAAAATAAATAAAGATGGTACAATCTATACTGATAGCCAGTAAGAGGGTTCCACAACAAGAACGCAATTCAAAGTGCAAAACTACAAAATGAAATTTACATTAGCAAAGAGAAAAAAAAAAAAAAAAAAAAACTATTCAAATGGGCTGCTATATTGAGCCATGCTGTGTCACATGTCTCAACAGGAGGGATGGTAAGACAGATAAATCAATATTATACAACTTATGGTTTTAATTCCTATTAAAATAATAATAATAATAATAATAATAATAATTTGTAGAGCATGTATGATTTGTGCTAGGTATAATCCACAAGGCAATTTGAGGCCCAGGAGAGGAATATTGAATTAAACCAAAGTGAAGGAAAAAAGTATTGTTTGGTTATCATAGATGCATTTTCTAAATGGATCGAATTATTCTCAACAAAATCACCTGATGCTCTGACGGTGGCAAAAGCACTATGTAAAGACATCATTCCAAAATATGGCATACCTGAAACCATTTACAGTGATAATGGGACTCATTTTGTAAATCAAATAATCAATAAAATAGGAACCATGTTCCACATCAATTTGAAAAACCATTGTGCTTACCACCACCCTCAGAGTGCAGGTCTCGTGGAAAGAATGAATGGGACAATAAAAAATAGCAGAAAGAAACACGTGGGTTCATTTAACACACTGTAAAAGAGTCATTTCAGCTGAGTACTCAAATAGGGAAGGTGAGCAAAAGTCTGATAACGGAGCGGGAGCAGATGTGTAGATTCTGAAAACGCTTGCTGGTCAGTGAAGAAAAAAGACACCGACCCGTTTAGTGAGAACTCAGCAGAATGACACACCCGCGTTGGTTACGAGATTCGATGAGTTGTTACATAGCAACTTTGGTTACTATAGTGTTGATTTTGTTTTGTGGTACATGACGTCCCACCATAAATGATACAATGCATTTTTTAGATAGGAAATCACCTACCAACTGGACCAATATGACCAACCCAATAATAAAAAATTTGGAAGCATTAACTCGTACCAAAAGGAGTACAGTTGATGATCAGAACTGTGGGCATGACCTCCAAAAGCGGCAAAACAGTTTAATATTTTGTGCCCCCCAAAATCAAGATACTTTAATCATAATTCCATATGCGGCTCTCACCAATGATGCTCAAGAGAATGGGCAGAATTGAGGATAGGTGAAACAGGTTATGAATGGTCCAGTTGGTCACAAAAAAATAGCAAAAGAATATAGAAAGAAGTTTAACATAAGCAAAATGGCCCATAGTTTAATATTGAAATACAAATCAAGTCACCCAGTGTGTTTGATGATGAGTTTGTGGGCATATTCTGGCGGAAAAGATCCCCACTTCCGAGTAGCATTGTGTTATGGCAACCGTGTTGAACCAGAAATGCCATTAAAAAACTTCAAAGAAAAGTGAACACATTTTAATGGTTAATAACATAACTACTTATGATTGGTTCCTTGTAGTCACAGGAGTTTCGGGACAAAATTCTATTTTAGTAGCACCGAATAATTTCACTTGTATAAACATGATTAGTAAAGGAAAAAAAAAAAAATAGGACCACTTAACGACACACGGTGTAAAGTAACCTTAAAAGTCGGACCAAAATTTATGCCAGTATCACGGAGCAGCAGCTGGTGGTGGTCCGGAGATGATAGACTGTTTGATAGATTACCTAAAGATCTGGATTGTGAACTATTATCACTTTGATATTGCATGTGTCAGTATACCCTATGCCTGTTCAAGATTTAATGGAAAGGGCACCAATGTTTTTGTCCAATCTCGAACATAGACAAAAAATAGATTTATCCTGGCAGAGGCAAAATTATCCAACATAAAATATACATCAACGCCATAGGTGTTCCTCATGGGGTTCCTAATCAATACAAATTAGCTGACCAAGTTGCAGGAGGACTTCATATGCTGGTGGTGTACGATTAATAAAAATGTTGATGGGATAAACTATATCCACTTCAATGTACAGAGATTAGGAAATTGGACTCAGAGTGGGTTGGAAGCTGTGCATGAGCAGCTCAAAGCTACCTCTTCAAGGACGTTCCAAACCCGCATAGCTGTCGACACACTCCTCGCAAGAGAGGGAGGTGTTTGCGGTATGTTTGGAGAACAAACAATACTGCTTCAGATGGCAGCTTGACCAGAGCCATCGATGGTCTACGGACCCTCAATCAACACTCCTTGTGGGACAGCTGGAGGGGCGTTTTTGGTAAATATAAAACCCTAATTTCACCAATATTGATATCAATTGCTGTTTTTGCAGCCATTCTGACATTTTGTGGATGTTGTTGTATCCCATGCATTCGGGCTTTAATCAGTAAATTAATCACCACAGCCATAACCCCATGGAGAACCGTATGGAGATGATGTATCCATTACTGTTTGATGATAAAGATAATGATGATGATGATGATGATTTTGCTTTAACTGATTTGTTTCCTGATTCAGATGATTACGATGTTTAAACTACAAAATTCATGTATGACAAATTTACTCTGAGTATAAATGTATTTGTTTCATAAAAATGATTCTACAGTTAAAAAATCGAAATGAAGTGACTGTAAGATGATATGAGAATTTGTGCAAATACATGATAAACAGGAGGGAAATGTTAGATATATTGTAGAAGTTATCATTTATTTGCTTAGCTTGCATTAGTATTATGGACAATGTTTAGAAAGAAAGATGTCTCGCCTTCAAGAAGATGACTCAGCAGGAATCATCTGAGAGAAGGACGTGGCCGGGACGTGGCAGGTGCCATGTTTTCACTTTGAAACCCTACCCTTAGTGTGTTGTGTCTTGTAGCTTAGTACGTTATGTCTTGTAAACTTAGAAACCTCCCTATTTTCAAATAAATGCAGGAGCGACGGGAGAGATTGTTTAGAGCGTGTTGAGAGGCTGTAATCTGAACAATCTCCCATGCGCCCTCCTCATGAGTAAAATGACCAACGTCTTCATTCCTTTTGTGTTTATTCATTATAATGTTTGGTGAGATAAATCCAACACTTCACAAAGGATGCTTTCCCAGTAAAGTCTCTTGCATTTTAGAGTAAAACTCTCCCCTTTATACTTGTGACAGGCAGTGGTTTGAATCCCAAAGCTTTGGTTGGAGTTTTACACACATTTGCAGCTTTTATCGCTTAAAAATGGTTCCCAGCGCCTGCTGTACACTTTTTTTATTTTGACTCATAACTTCCCAAAGGATGCTTTCCCAGTAAAGTCTCTTGCTTTTTATCGAAGAACACTCCCCTTTATACTAGTTACAGGCAGTGGTTTGAATCTCAAAGCTTTGGTTGGAGTTTTACACACATTTGCTGTTTTTATTGCTTAAAAATGCTTCCCAGTGCCTGCTGTACACTTTTTTTATTTTGACTCATACACAAAGGATACTTACCCAGTAAATTCTCTTGCTTTTGAGAGTAAAACTCTCCCCTTTATACTCGTGACAGGCAGTGGTTTGAATCCCAAAGCTTTGGGTGTCGTTTTACACACATTTGCAGCTTTTCTCGCTTCAAAATGCTTCCCAGCGCCTGCTGTACACTTTTTTTATTGTAACTTATCACTTCACAAAGGATGCTTTCCCAGTAAAGTCTCTTGCTTTTTTGAGTAGAACTCTCCCCTTCATACTAGTGACAGGCAGTGGTTTGAATCCCAAAGCTTTGGTTGGAGTTTTACATACATTTGCAGTTTGTATTGCTTAAAAATGCTTCCCAGCGCCTGCTGTACAAATTTATTTTTTTTCTTATAACTTCACAAAGGATGCTTTCCCAGTAAAGTCTCTTGCTTTTTAGAGTGGAACTCTCCTCTTATACTAGATACAGGCAGTGGTTTGAATCCCAAAGCTTTGGTTGGAGTTTTACACACATTTGCAGTTTTTATTGCTTAAAAAACTTCCCAGCTCCCTCTGCTGTACACTTTTTTTTATTCTAACTCATAACTTTACAAAGGATGCTTTCCCAGTAAATTCTCTTGCTTTTAAGAGTAAAACTCTCCCCTTTATACTAATTACAGGCAGTGGTTTGAATCCCATTGCTTTGGTTGGAGTTTTACACACATTTGCTGTTTTGATCGCTTAAAAATGCTTCCCAGCGCCTGTTGTACACGTTTTCTATTTTGACTCATAACTTCACAAAGGATGCTTTCCCAGTGAAGTATCTTGCTTTTTTGACTAGAACTCTCCCCTTAAAACCAGTTACAGGCAGTGGTTTGAAACCCGAAGGTTTGGTTGGAGTTTTACACACATTTGCAGCTTTTATTGCTTAAAAATGCTTCCCAGCTCCCTCTGCTGTACACCTTTTTTATTTTCACTCATACCTTCACAAAGGATGCTTTCCAAGTAAATTCTCTTGCATTTGAGCGTCAAACTCTCCCCTTTATACCAGTTAGAGGCAGTGGTTTGAATCCCAAAGGTTTGGTTGGAGTTTTACACACATTTGCTGTTTTGATCGCTTAAAAATGCTTCCAAGCGCCTGCTCTACACATTTTTTATTTTGACTCAAAAATTCACAAAGGATGCTCTCCCAGTAAATTCTCTTCCTTGTAAGAGTAAAACTCTCACCTTTATATTAGTTACAGGCAGTGGTTTGAATCCCAAAGGTTTGGTTGGAGTTTTACACACATTTGCTGTTTTGATCGCTTAAAAATGCTTCCTAGCGCCTGCTGTACACTTTTTTGATTTTGACTCAAAACTTCACAAATGATGCTTTCCCAGTAAATTCTCTTGCATTTTAGAGTAAAACTCTCCCCTTTATATGAGTTCCAGGCAGTGGGATGAATCCCAAAGCTTTGGTTGGAGTTTTCCACACATTTGCTGTTTTTATCGCTAAAAAAATGCTTCCAGGCGCCTTCTGTACACTTTTTTTTTTTTCACTCATAACTTCACAAAGGATGCTTTCCAAGTAAATTCTCTTGCTTTTTAGAGGAGAACTCTCCCATTTATACTAGTTACAGGCAGTGGTTTGAGTCCCAAAGCTTTGGTTGGAGTTTTACACACATTTGCAGTTTTTATCGCTTACAAATGCTTCCCAGCGCCTGCTGTATACTTTTTTTATTTTCACTCATAACTTCACAAAGGATGCTTTCCAAGTAAATTATCTTGTATTTTAGAGTAAAACTCTCCCCTTTATACTTGTTACGGGCAGTGGTTTGAATCCCAAAGCTTTGGTTGAAGTTTCACACACATTTGCAGTTTTTATCGCTTAAAAATGCTTCCCAGCTCCCTCTGCTGTACACTTTTTTTGTTGTAACTCATAACTTCACAAAGGATGCTTTCCCAGTAAAGTCTCTTGCTTTTTAGAGTAGAAATCTCCCCTTAAAACTAGTTACAGGCAGTGGTTTCAATCCCAAAGCTTTGGTTGGAGTTTTACACACATTTGCAGCTTTTATCGCTTAAAAATGCATCCCAGCGCCTTCTGTACACTTTTTTTTTATTTTGACTCATAACTTCAAAAAGGATGCTTTCCCAGTAAAGTCTCTTGCTTTTCAGAGTAGAACTCTCACCTTTGTACTAGTTACAGGCAGTGGTTTGAATCCCAAAGCTTTGGTTGGAGTTTTCCACACATTTGCAGTTTTTATTGTTTAAAAATGCTTATCAGCTCCCTCTGCTGTACACTTTTTGTTATTGAAAATCATAACTTCAGAAAGGATGCTTTCCCAGTAAATTATCTTGCTTTTTAGAGTAAAACTCACACATATATACAAGTTACAGGCAGTGGTATGAATCCCAAAGATTTGGTTGGAGTTTTACACACATTTGCAGTTTTTATCGCTTAAAATGCTTCCGAGCTCCCTCTGCTATACACTTTTTTTATTTTCATTCATAACTTCACAAAGGATGCTTTCCAAGTAAATTATCTTGCATTTCAGAGTAAAACTCTCCCCTTTATTCAAGTTAGAGGCACTGGTTTGAATCCCAAAGCTTTGGTTGGAGTTTTACACACATTTGCAGCTTTTATCGCTTAAAAATGCTTCCCAGCTCCCTCTGCTGTACACTTTTTTTATTGTAACTCATAACTTCACAAAGGATGCTTTCCCAGTAAATTGTCTTGCTTTTTAGAGGAAAACTCTCCCCTTTATACTAGTTACAGGCAGTGGTTTGAATCCCAAAGCTTTGGTTGGAGTTTTCCACACATTTGCAATTTTTATTGCTAAAAATGCTTCCTAGCTCCTGCTGTACACATGTTTTTATTGTAACTCATAGCTTCACAAAGGATGCTTTCTCAATAAATTGTCTTGCTTTTTAGAGTAAAACTCTCCCCTTTATACTCGTTACAGGCAGTGGTTTGATTCCCAAAGCTTTGGTTGGAGTTTTCCACACATTTGCAGTTTTTATTGTTTAAAAATGCTTATCAGCTCCCTCTGCTGTACACTTTTTGTTATTGAAAATCATAACTTCAGAAAGGATGCTTTCCCAGTAAATTATCTTGCTTTTTAGAGTAAAACTCACACATATATACAAGTTACAGGCAGTGGTTTGAATCCCAAAGATTTGGTTGGAGTTTTACACACATTTGCAGTTTTTATCGCTTAAAATGCTTCCGAGCTCCCTCTGCTATACACTTTTTTTATTTTCATTCATAACTTCACAAAGGATGCTTTCCAAGTAAATTATCTTGCATTTCAGAGTAAAACTCTCCCCTTTATTCAAGTTAGAGGCACTGGTTTGAATCCCAAAGCTTTGGTTGGAGTTTTACACACATTTGCAGCTTTTATCGCTTAAAAATGCTTCCCAGCTCCCTCTGCTGTACACTTTTTTTATTGTAACTCATAACTTCACAAAGGATGCTTTCCCAGTAAATTCTCTTGCTTTTTAGAGGAAAACTCTCCCCTTTATACGAGTTACAGGCAGTGTTTTGAATCCCAAAGCTTTGGTTGGAGTTTTACACACATTTGCAATTTTTATTGCTTAAAAATGCTTCCCAGCTACCTGTGCTGGACACTTTTTTGAAGTGTAACTCATAACTTCACAAAGGATGCTTTCCCAGTAAAGTCTCTTGCTTTTTAGAATAGAACTCTCCCCTTTATACTAGTTACAGGCAGTGGTTTGAATCCCAAAGCTTTGGTTGGAGTTTTCCACACATTTGCAATTTTTATTGCTAAAAATGCTTCCCAGCTCCTGCTGTACACATGTTTTTATTGTAACTCATAGCTTCACAAAGGATGCTTTCTCAATAAATTGTCTTGCTTTTTAGAGTAAAACTCTCCCCTTTATACTCGTTACAGGCAGTGGTTTGATTCCCAAAGCTTTGGTTGGAGTTTTACACACATTTGCAGTTTTTAATGCTTCAAAATGCTACCCAGCTCCCTCTGCTGGACACTTTTTTTATTTTAACTCATAACTTCACAAAAGATGCTTTCCCTGTAAATTCTCTTGCTTTTTAGAGTAAAACTCTCCCCTTTATACTAGTTACAGGCAGTGGTTTGAATCCCAAAGCTTTGGTTGGAGTTTAACACACATTTGCTGTTTTTATTGCTTCAAAATGCTTCCCAGCGGCTGCTGTACACTTTTTTTTATTTTCACTCATAACTTCACAAAGGATGCTTTCCCAGTAAATTCTCTTGCATTTTAGAGTAAAACTCTCCCCTTTATACTAGTTACAGGCAGTGCTTTGAATCCCAAAGCTTTGGTTGGAGTTTTACACACATTTGCAGTTTTTATTGCTTAAAAATGCTTCCCAGCGCCTGCTGTGCACATTTTATATTTTTTGACTCATAACTTCACAAAGGATGCTTTCCCAGTAAATTCTCTTGCTTTTTCGAGTAGAACTCTCCCCTTTATAGTAGTTACAGACAGTGGTTTGAATCCCAAAGCTTTGGTTGGAGTTTGACACACATTTGCAGTTTTTATTGCTTAAAAATACTTCCCAGCTCCCTCTGCTGTACACTTTTTTTTATTGTAACTCATAACTTCACAAAGGATGCTTTCCCAGTAAAGTCTCTTGCATTTCAGAGAATAACTCTCCCCTTTATCCTAGTTAGATGCACTGGTTTGAATCCCAAAGCTTTGGTTCGAGTTTTACACACATTTGCAGCTTTTATCGCTTAAAAATGCTTCCCAGCGCCTGCTGTACACTTTTTTTTATTTTGACTCATAACTTCACAAAGGATACTTTCCCAGTAAAGCCTCTTGCTTTTTAGATTAGAACTGTCCCTTTCATACTAGTTACAGGCACTGGTTTGAAACCCAAAGGTTTGGTTGGAGTTTTACACACATTTGCAGTTTTTATTGCTTAAAAATGCTGAACAACTCCCTCTGCTGTACACTTTTTTTATTGTAACTCATAACTTCACAAAGGATGCTTTCCTAGTAGAGTCTCTTGCTTTTTAGAGAAGAACTCTCCCCTTATACGAGTTACAGGCAGTGGTTTGAATCCCAAAGCTGTGGTTGGGGATTTACACACATTTGCAGTTTTTATTGCTTAAAAATGCTTCCCAGCGCCTGCTGAACACATTTTTTATTTTGACTCATAACTTCACAAAGGTTGCTTTCCCAGTAAAGTCTCTTGCTTTTTAGTCTAGAACTCTCCCATTTATACTAGTTACAGGCAGTGGTTTGAATCCCAAAGCTTTGGTTGGAGTTTTACACACATTTGCAGTTTTTATTGCTTAAAAATGCTTCACAGGGCCTGCTGTACACATTTTTTATTTTGACTCATAACTTCACAAAGGATGCTTTCCCAGTAAAGTCTCTTGCTTTTTAGTCGAGAACTCTCCCCTTTATACTAGTTACAGGCATTTGTTTGAATCCCAAAGCTTTGGTTGGAGTTTTACACACATTTGCAGTTTCTTTTTGCTTAAAAATGCTTCCCAGCTCCCTCTGCTGTACACTTTTTTATTGTAAATCATAACTTCACAAAGGATGCTTTCCCAGTAAATTCTCTTGCATTTTAGAGTCAAACTCTCCCCTTTATAATAGTTACAGGCAGTGGTTTGAATCCCAAAGCTTTGGTTGGAGTTTTACACACAAACGCAGTTTTTATTGCTTAAAAATGCTTCCCAGGGCCGACTGTACACATTTTTTGTTTTGACTCATAACTTCACAAAGGATGCTTTCCCAGTAAAGTCTCTTGCTTTTTTGAGTATCGCTCTCACCTTTATCCTAGTTACAGGTAGTGATTTGAGTCCCAAAGCTTTGGTTAAAGTTATACACACATTTGCAGTTTTTATTGCTTAAAAATGCTTCCAAGCTCCCTCTGCTGTTCACTTTTTGTTATTGTAAATCAAAAATTCAGAAAGGATGCTTTCCCAGTAAATACTCTTGCTTTTTAGAGGAGAACTCTCCCCTTTATACAAGTTACATGCAGTGGTTTGTATCCCAAAGCTTTGGTTGGAGTTTTACACACATTTGCAGTTTGTATTGCTTAAAAATGCTTCCCAGCTCCCTCTGCTGTACCCTTTTTTTATGTGAACTCATAACTTCACAAATGATGCTTTCCCAGTAAAGTCTCGTGCCTTTTAGGGGAGAACTCTCCCCTTTATACAAGTTACATGCAGTGGTTTGAATCCCAAAGCTTTGGTTGGAGTTTTCGACACATTTGCAGTTTGTATTGCTTAAAAATGCTTCCCAGCTCCCTCTGCTGTACACTTTTTTTTATTTTGACTCATAACTTCACAAAGGATGCTTTCCCAGTAAATTCTCTTACTTTTTCGAGTAAAACTATCCCCTTTATACTAGTTACAGGCAGTGGTTTGAATCCCAAAGCTTTGGTTGGAGTTTCACACATATTTGCTGTTTTTATTGCTTAAAAATGCTTCCCAGCGCCTGCTGTACACTTGAATTATTTTGACTCATAACTTAGAAAGGATGCTTTCCCAGTAAAGTCTCTTGCTTTTTAGAGTCGAACTCTCCCCTTTATACTAGTTACAGGCATTGGTTTGAATCCCAAAGCTTTGGTTAGAGTTTTACACACATTTGCACGTTTTCTCGGGAAAAATGCTTCCCAGCGCCTGCTGTACACATTTTTTATTTTGACTCATAACTTCACAAAGGATGCTTTCCCAGTAAATTCTCTTGCTTTTTAGAGTAGAACTCTCCCCTTTATACTAGTTACAGGCAGTGGTTTGAATCTCAAAGCTTTGGTTGGAGTTTTTCACACATTTGCAGTTTGTATTGCTTAAAAATGCTACCCAGCGCCTGCTGTACACATTTTTTATTTTGACTCATAACTTCACAAAGGATGCTTTCCAAGTAAATTTTATTGCTTTTTAGAGTAAAACTCTCCCCTTTATACTAGTTATTGGCAGTGGTTTGAATCCCAAAGCTTTGGTTGGAGTTTTACACACATTTGCAGTTTTTAATGCTTCAAAATGCTACCCAGCTCCCTCTGCTGGACACTTTTTTTATTTTAACTCAAATTTTCACAAAAGATGCTTTCCCAGTAAATTCTCTTGCTTTTTAGAGTAAAACTCTCCCCTTTATAATAGTTACAGGCAGTGCTTTGAATCCCAAAGCTTTGGTTGGAGTTTTACACACATTTGCAGTTTTTATTGCTAAAAAATGCTTCCCAGCTCCCTCTGCTGTACACTTTTTTTATTTTGACTCATAACTTCACAAAGGATGCTTTCCCAGTAAATTCTCTTGCTTTTTCGAGTTGAACTCTCCCCTTTATACGAGTTAGAGGCAGTGGTTTGAATCCCAAAGCTTTGGTTGGAATTTTACACACATTTGCAGTTTTTATTGCTTAAAAATGCTTCCCAGCGCCTGCTGTACACATTTTTTATTTTGACTCATAACTTCACAAAGGATGCTTTCCCAGTAAATTCTCTTGCTTTTTAGAGTAGAACTCTCCCCTTTATACTAGTTACAGGCAGTGGTTTGAATCTCAAAGCTTTGGTTGGAGTTTTTCACACATTTGCAGTTTGTATTGCTTAAAAATGCTACCCAGCGCCTGCTGTACACATTTTTTATTTTGACTCATAACTTCACAAAGGATGCTTTCCAAGTAAATTTTATTGCTTTTTAGAGTAAAACTCTCCCCTTTATACTAGTTATTGGCAGTGGTTTGAATCCCAAAGCTTTGGTTGGAGTTTTACACACATTTGCAGTTTTTAATGCTTCAAAATGCTACCCAGCTCCCTCTGCTGGACACTTTTTTAATTTTAACTCAAATTTTCACAAAAGATGCTTTCCCAGTAAATTCTCTTGCTTTTTAGAGTAAAACTCTCCCCTTTATAATAGTTACAGGCAGTGCTTTGAATCCCAAAGCTTTGGTTGGAGTTTTACACACATTTGCAGTTTTTATTGCTAAAAAATGCTTCCCAGCTCCCTCTGCTGTACACTTTTTTTATTTTGACTCATAACTTCACAAAGGATGCTTTCCCAGTAAATTCTCTTGCTTTTTCGAGTTGAACTCTCCCCTTTATACGAGTTAGAGGCAGTGGTTTGAATCCCAAAGCTTTGGTTGGAATTTTACACACATTTGCAGTTTTTATTGCTTAAAAATGCTTAACAGCTCCCTCTGCTGTACACTTTTTTTTAATTGTAACTCATAACTTCACAAAGGATGCTTTCTCAGTAAATTCTCTTGCTTTTTGGGGTAAGACTCTCTCCTTTATACTAGTTACAGGCAGTGATTTGAATCCCAAAGCTTTGGTTGGAGTTTAACACACATTTGCTGTTTTTATTGCTTCAAAATGCTTCCCAGCGGCTGCTGTACACTTTTTTTTATTTTCACTCATAACTTCACAAAGGATGCTTTCCCAGTAAATTCTCTTGCTTTTTCGAGTTGAACTCTCCCCTTTATACGAGTTAGAGGCAGTGGTTTGAATCCCAAAGCTTTGGTTGGAATTTTACACACATTTGCAGTTTTTATTGCTTAAAAATGCTTAACAGCTCCCTCTGCTGTACACTTTTTTTAATTGTAACTCATAACTTCACAAAGGATGCTTTCTCAGTAAATTCTCTTGCTTTTTGGGGTAAGACTCTCTCCTTTATACTAGTTACAGGCAGTGATTTGAATCCCAAAGATTTGGTTGGAGTTTTACACACATTTGCTGTTTTTAACGCTTAAAAATGCTTCCAAGCGCCTGCTGTACACTTTTTTTTTATTGTAACTCATAACTTCACCAAGGATGCTTTCCCAGTAAAGTCTCTTGCTTTTTTGAGTATCGCTCTCACCTTATCCTAGTTACAGGCAGTGATTTGAGTCCCAAAGCTTTGGTTGGAGTTATACACACATTTGCAGTTTTTATTGCTTAAAAATGCTTCCCAGCTCCCTCTGCTGTTCACTTTTTGTTATTGTAAATCAAAAATTCAGAAAGGATGCTTTCCCAGTAAATACTCTTGCTTTTGCAGTTTTTATTGCTTAAAAATGCTTCCCAGCTCCCTCTGCTGTTCACTTTTTGTTATTGTAAATCAAAAATTCAGAAAGGATGCTTTCCCAGTAAATACTCTTGCTTTTTAGAGGAGAACTCTCCCCTTTATACAAGTTACATGCAGTGGTTTGTATCCCAAAGCTTTGGTTGGAGTTTTACACACATTTGCAGTTATTATTGCTTAAAAATGCTTCCCAGCTCCCTCTGGTGTACACATTTTTTATGTTAACTCATAACTTCACAAAGGATGCTTTCCCAGTAAAGTCTCTTGCTTTTTAGAGGAGAACTCTCCCCTTTATACAAGTTACATGCAGTGGTTTGAATCCCAAAGCTTTGGTTGGAGTTTTACACACATTTGCAGTTTTTATTGCTTAAAATTGCTTCCCAGCTCCCTCTGCTGTACACTTTTTTATTTTTGACTCATAACTTCACAAAGGATGCTTTCCCAGTAAATTCTCTTACTTTTTCAAGTAAAACTCTCCCCTTTATACTCGTTACAGGCAGTGGTTTGATTCCCAAAGCTTTGGTTGGAGTTTAACACACATTTGCAGTTTTTAATGCTTCAAAATGCTACCCAGCTCCCTCTGCTGGACACTTTTTTTATTTTAACTCATAACTTCACAAAAGATGCTTTCCCTGTAAATTCTCTTGCTTTTTAGAGTAAAACTCTCCCCTTTATACTAGTTACAGGCAGTGGTTTGAATCCCAAAGCTTTGGTTGGAGTTTAACACACATTTGCTGTTTTTATTGCTTCAAAATGCTTCCCAGCGGCTGCTGTACACTTTTTTTTATTTTCACTCATAACTTCACAAAGGATGCTTTCCCAGTAAATTCTCTTGCATTTTAGAGTAAAACTCTCCCCTTTATACTAGTTACAGGCAGT
Organism: Phycodurus eques; assembly: GCF_024500275.1. Lineage (NCBI taxonomy): Eukaryota > Metazoa > Chordata > Actinopteri > Syngnathiformes > Syngnathidae > Phycodurus > Phycodurus eques. The sequence continues at coordinate 58,392 of NW_026904150.1, read as the reverse complement.
GCTTTGAATCCCAAAGCTTTGGTTGGAGTTTTACACACATTTGCAGTTTTTATTGCTTAAAAATGCTTCCCAGCGCCTGCTGTGCACATTTTATATTTTTTGACTCATAACTTCACAAAGGATGCTTTCCCAGTAAATTCTCTTGCTTTTTCGAGTAGAACTCTCCCCTTTATAGTAGTTACAGACAGTGGTTTGAATCCCAAAGCTTTGGTTGGAGTTTGACACACATTTGCAGTTTTTATTGCTTAAAAATACTTCCCAGCTCCCTCTGCTGTACAGTTTTTTTTATTGTAACTCATAACTTCACAAAGTATGCTTTCCCAGTAAAGTCTCTTGCATTTCAGAGAATAACTCTCCCCTTTATCCTAGTTAGATGCACTGGTTTGAATCCCAAAGCTTTGGTTGGAGTTTTACACACATTTGCAGCTTTTATCGCTTAAAAATGCTTCCCAGCGCCTGCTGTACACTTTTTTTTATTTTGACTCATAACTTCACAAAGGATACTTTCCCAGTAAAGCCTCTTGCTTTTTAGATTAGAACTGTCCCTTTCATACTAGTTACAGGCACTGGTTTGAAACCCAAAGGTTTGGTTGGAGTTTTACACACATTTGCAGTTTTTATTGCTTAAAAATGCTTCACAGGGCCTGCTGTACACATTTTTTATTTTGACTCATAACTTCACAAAGGATGCTTTCCCAGTAAAGTCTCTTGCTTTTTAGTCGAGAACTCTCCCCTTTATACTAGTTACAGGCATTTGTTTGAATCCCAAAGCTTTGGTTGGAGTTTTACACACATTTGCAGTTTCTTTTTGCTTAAAAATGCTTCCCAGCTCCCTCTGCTGTACACTTTTTTATTGTAAATCATAACTTCACAAAGGATGCTTTCCCAGTAAATTCTCTTGCATTTTAGAGTCAAACTCTCCCCTTTATAATAGTTACAGGCAGTGGTTTGAATCCCAAAGCTTTGGTTGGAGTTTTACACACAAACGCAGTTTTTATTGCTTAAAAATGCTTCCCAGCGCCGACTGTACACATTTTTTGTTTTGACTCATAACTTCACAAAGGATGCTTTCCCAGTAAAGTCTCTTGCTTTTTTGAGTATCGCTCTCACCTTTATCCTAGTTACAGGTAGTGATTTGAGTCCCAAAGCTTTGGTTGGAGTTATACACACATTTGCAGTTTTTATTGCTTAAAAATGCTTCCAAGCTCCCTCTGCTGTTCACTTTTTGTTATTGTAAATCAAAAATTCAGAAAGGATGCTTTCCCAGTAAATACTCTTGCTTTTTAGAGGAGAACTCTCCCCTTTATACAAGTTACATGCAGTGGTTTGTATCCCAAAGCTTTGGTTGGAGTTTTACACACATTTGCAGTTTGTATTGCTTAAAAATGCTTCCCAGCTCCCTCTGCTGTACCCTTTTTTTATGTGAACTCATAACTTCACAAATGATGCTTTCCCAGTAAAGTCTCGTGCCTTTTAGGGGAGAACTCTCCCCTTTATACAAGTTACATGCAGTGGTTTGAATCCCAAAGCTTTGGTTGGAGTTTTCGACACATTTGCAGTTTGTATTGCTTAAAAATGCTTCCCAGCTCCCTCTGCTGTACACTTTTTTTATGTTAACTCATAACTTCACAAAGGATGCTTTCCCAGTAAAGTCTCTTGCTTTTTAAATTAGAAATCTCCCCTGAAAACTAGTTACAGGCAGTGGTTTGAATCCCAAAGCTTTGGTTGGAGTTTTACACATATTTGCTGTTTTTATTGCTTAAAAATGCTTCCCAGCGCCTGCTGTACACATTTTTTCTTTTGACTCATAACTTCACAAAGGTTTATTTCCCAGTAAAGTCTCTTGCTTTTTAGAGTAGAACTCTCCCCTTTATACTAGTTACAGGCAGTGGTTTGAATCCCAAAGCTTTGGTTAGAGTTTTACACACATTTGCACGTTTTCTCGCAAAAAATGCTTCCCAGCGCCTGCTGTACACATTTTTTATTTTGACTCATAACTTCACAAAGGATGCTTTCCAAGTAAATTCTCTTGCTTTTTCGAGTTAAACTCTCCCCTTTATACTGGTTACAGGCAGTGGTTTGAATCCCAATGCTTTGGTTGGAGTTTTACACACATTTGCAGTTTTTAATGCTTAAAAATGCTACCCAGCTCCCTCTGCTGGACACGTTTTTTTTTATCACTCATACCTTCACAGAGGATGCTTTCCCAGTAAATTCTCTTGCTTTTTAGAGTTGAACTCTCCCCTTTATACGAGTTAGAGGCAGTGGTTTGAATCCCAAAGCTTTGGTTGGAGTTTTACACACATTTGCAGTTTTTATCGCTCAGAAATTCTTCCCAGCTCCCTCTGCAATACACTTTTTTTATTTTCACTCATAACTTCACAAAGGATGCTTTCCAAATAAATTCTCTTTCATTTCATAGTAAAACTCTCCCCTTTATACGAGTTAGAGGCAGTGGTTTGAATCCCAAAGCTTTGGTTGGAGTTTTACACACATTTACAGTTTTTATTGCTTAAAAATGCTTCCCAGCTCCCTCTGCTGTACACATTTTTTATGTTAACTCATTACTTCACAAAGGATGCTTTCCCAGTAAATTCTCTTGCTTTTTCGAGTAAAACTCTCCCCTTTATACTAGTTACAGCCAGTTGTTTAAATCCCAAAGCTTTGGTTGGAGTTTTACACACATTTGCAGTTTTTATTGCTTAAAAATGCTTCCCAGCTCGCTCCGCTGTACACTTTTTTTATTTTGACTCATAACTTCAAAAAGGATGCTTTCCCAGTAAAGTCCCTTGCATTTTAGAGTATAACTCTGACCTTTATACAGATTACAGGCAGTGGTTTGAATCCCAAAGCTTTGTTTGGAGTTTTTCACACCTTTGCTGTTTTTATTGCTTAAAAATGCTTCCCAGCGCCTGCTGTACACCTTTTTTATTTTCACTCATAACTTCACAAAAGATGCTTTCCAAGTAAAGTCTCTCGCATTTCAGAGTAAAACTCTCCCCTTTATTCGAGTTAGAGGCAGTGGTTTGAATCCCAAAGCTTTGGTTGGAGTTTTTCACACATTTGCAGCTTTAATCGCTTAAAAATGCTTCCAAACGCCTGCTGTACACTTTTTTTTTATTGTAACTCATAACTTCACAAAGGATGCTTTCCCACTAAAGTCTTTTGCTTTTTTGAGTATCGCTCTCACCTTATCCTAGTTACAGGCAGTGATTTGAGTCCCAAAGCTTTGGTTGGAGTTATACACACATTTGCAGTTTTTATTGCTTAAAAATGCTTCCAAGCTCCCTCTGCTGTTCACTTTTTGTTATTGTAAATCAAAAATTCAGAAAGGATGCTTTCCCAGTAAATACTCTTGCTTTTTAGAGGAGAACTCTCCCCTTTATACAAGTTACATGCAGTGGTTTGTATCCCAAAGCTTTGGTTGGAGTTTTACACACATTTGCAGTTTGTATTGCTTAAAAATGCTTCCCAGCTCCCTCTGCTGTACCCTTTTTTTATGTGAACTCATAACTTCACAAATGATGCTTTCCCAGTAAAGTCTCGTGCCTTTTAGGGGAGAACTCTCCCCTTTATACAAGTTACATGCAGTGGTTTGAATCCCAAAGCTTTGGTTGGAGTTTTCGACACATTTGCAGTTTGTATTGCTTAAAAATGCTTCCCAGCTCCCTCTGCTGTACACTTTTTTTATGTTAACTCATAACTTCACAAAGGATGCTTTCCCAGTAAAGTCTCTTGCTTTTTAAATTAGAAATCTCCCCTGAAAACTAGTTACAGGCAGTGGTTTGAATCCCAAAGCTTTGGTTGGAGTTTTACACATATTTGCTGTTTTTATTGCTTAAAAATGCTTCCCAGCGCCTGCTGTACACATTTTTTCTTTTGACTCATAACTTCACAAAGGTTTATTTCCCAGTAAAGTCTCTTGCTTTTTAGAGTAGAACTCTCCCCTTTATACTAGTTACAGGCAGTGGTTTGAATCCCAAAGCTTTGGTTAGAGTTTTACACACATTTGCACGTTTTCTCGCAAAAAATGCTTCCCAGCGCCTGCTGTACACATTTTTTATTTTGACTCATAACTTCACAAAGGATGCTTTCCAAGTAAATTCTCTTGCTTTTTCGAGTTAAACTCTCCCCTTTATACTGGTTACAGGCAGTGGTTTGAATCCCAATGCTTTGGTTGGAGTTTTACACACATTTGCAGTTTTTAATGCTTAAAAATGCTACCCAGCTCCCTCTGCTGGACACGTTTTTTTTTATCACTCATACCTTCACAGAGGATGCTTTCCCAGTAAATTCTCTTGCTTTTTAGAGTTGAACTCTCCCCTTTATACGAGTTAGAGGCAGTGGTTTGAATCCCAAAGCTTTGGTTGGAGTTTTACACACATTTGCAGTTTTTATCGCTCAGAAATTCTTCCCAGCTCCCTCTGCAATACACTTTTTTTATTTTCACTCATAACTTCACAAAGGATGCTTTCCAAATAAATTCTCTTTCATTTCATAGTAAAACTCTCCCCTTTATACGAGTTAGAGGCAGTGGTTTGAATCCCAAAGCTTTGGTTGGAGTTTTACACACATTTACAGTTTTTATTGCTTAAAAATGCTTCCCAGCGCCTGCTGTACACTTTTTTTTATTGTAACTCATAACTTCACAAAGGATGCTTTCCCAGTAAATTCTCTTGCTTTTTCGAGTAAAACTCTCCCCTTTATACGAGTTACAGCCAGTTGTTTAAATCCCAAAGCTTTGGTTGGAGTTTTACACACATTTGCAGTTTTTATTGCTTAAAAATGCTTCCCAGCTCGCTCCGCTGTACACTTTTTTTATTTTGACTCATAACTTCAAAAAGGATGCTTTCCCAGTAAAGTCCCTTGCATTTTAGAGTATAACTCTGACCTTTATACAGATTACAGGCAGTGGTTTGAATCCCAAAGCTTTGTTTGGAGTTTTTCACACCTTTGCTGTTTTTATTGCTTAAAAATGCTTCCCAGCGCCTGCTGTACACCTTTTTTATTTTCACTCATAACTTCACAAAAGATGCTTTCCAAGTAAAGTCTCTCGCATTTCAGAGTAAAACTCTCCCCTTTATTCGAGTTAGAGGCAGTGGTTTGAATCCCAAAGCTTTGGTTGGAGTTTTTCACACATTTGCAGCTTTAATCGCTTAAAAATGCTTCCAAACGCCTGCTGTACACTTTTTTTTTATTGTAACTCATAACTTCACAAAGGATGCTTTCCCACTAAAGTCTTTTGCTTTTTTGAGTATCGCTCTCACCTTATCCTAGTTACAGGCAGTGATTTGAGTCCCAAAGCTTTGGTTGGAGTTATACACACATTTGCAGTTTTTATTGCTTAAAAATGCTTCCCAGCTCCCTCTGCTGTTCACTTTTTGTTATTGTGAATCAAAAATTCAGAAAGGATGCTTTCCCAGTAAATACTCTTGCTTTTGCAGTTTTTATTGCTTAAAAATGCTTCCCAGCTCCCTCTGCTGTTCACTTTTTGTTATTGTAAATAAAAAATTCAGAAAGGATGCTTTCCCAGTAAATACTCTTGCTTTTTAGAGGAGAACTCTCCCCTTTATACAAGTTACATGCAGTGGTTTGTATCCCAAAGCTTTGGTTGGAGTTTTACACACATTTGCAGTTTTTATTGCTTACAAATGCTTCCCAGCTCCCTCTGCTGTACACATTTTTTATGTTAACTCATAACTTCACAAAGGATGCTTTCCCAGTAAAGTCTCTTGCTTTTTAGAGGAGAACTCTCCCCTTTATACAAGTTACATGCAGTGGTTTGTATCCCAAAGCTTTGGTTGGAGTTTTACACACATTTGCAGTTTTTATTGCTTAAAAATGCTTCCCAGCTCCCTCTGCTGTACACATTTTTTATGTTAACTCATAACTTCACAAAGGATGCTTTCCCAGTAAATTATATTGGTTTTTAGAGAAGAACTCTCGCCTTTATACTAGTTACAGGCAGTGGTTTGAATCCCAAAGCTTTGGTTGGAGTTTTACACACATTTGCAGTTTTTATTGCTTAAAAATGCTTCCCAGCGCCTGCTGTACACTTTTTTTTATTGTAACTCATAACTTCACAAAGGATGCTTTCCCAGTAAATTCTCTTGCTTTTTCAAGTAAAACTCTCCCCTTTATACTAGTTACAGCCAGTTGTTTAAATCCCAAAGCTTTGGTTGGAGTTTTACACACATTTGCAGTTTTTATTGCTTAAAAATGCTTCCCAGCTCCCTCTGCTGTACACTTTTTTTATTTTGACTCATAACTTCACAAAGGATTCTTTCCCAGTAAAGTCTCTTGGATTTTAGAGTAAAACTCTCCCCTTTATACTAGTTACAGGCAGTGGTTTGAATCCCAAAGCTTTGGTTTTAGTTTCACACACATTTGCAGTTTTTAGTGATTAAAAATGCTTCCCAGCTCCCTCTGCTGTACACTTTATTTTATTGTAACTCATAACTTCACAAAGGATGCTTTCCCAGTAAATTCTCTTGCTTTTTAGAGTAAAACTGTCCCCTTTAGATTAGTTGCAGGGAGTGGTTTGAATCCCAAAGCTTTGGTTGGAGTTTTACACACATTTGCAGTTTTTATTGCTTGAAAATGCTTCCCAGCGCCTGCTGTACACTTTTTTTATTGTAACTCATAGCTTCACAAAGGATGCTTTCCAAGTAAATTCTCTTGCATTTCAGAGTAAAACTCTCCCCTTTATACTTGTTACAGGCAGTGGTTTGAATCCCAAAGCTTTGGTTGGAGTTTTACACACATTTGCAGTTTTTATTGCTTAAAAATGCTTCCCAGCTCCCTCTGCTGTACACTTCTTTTTTATTGTAACTCATAACTTCACTAAGGATGCTTTCCAAGTAAATTCTCTTGCATTTTAGAGTAAAACTCTCCCCTTTATACTAGTTACAGGCAGTGGTTTGAATCCCAAAGCTTTGGTTTTAGTTTCACACACATTTGCAGTTTTTAGTGATTAAAAATGCTTCCCAGCTCCCTGTGCTGTACACTTTTTTTTATTGTAACTCAGAACTTCACAAAGGATGCTTTCCCAGTAAATTCTCTTGCTTTTTAGAGTAAAACTGTCCCCTTTAGATTAGTTGCAGGCAGTGTTTTGAATCCCAAAGCTTTGGTTGGAGTTTTACACACATTTGCAGTTTTTATTGCTTGAAAATGCTTCCCAGCGCCTGCTGTACACTTTTTTTATTGTAACTCATAGCTTCACAAAGAATGCTTTCCAAGTAAATTCTCTTGCATTTCAGAGTAAAACTCTCCCCTTTATACTTGTTACAGGCAGTGGTTTGAATCCCAACGCTTTGGTTGGAGTTTTACACACATTTACAGTTTTTATTGCTTAAAAATGCTTCCCAGCTCCCTCTGCTGTACACTTCTTTTTTATTGTAACTCATAACTTCACTAAGGATGCTTTCCAAGTAAATTCTCTTGCATTTCAGAGTAGAACTCTCCCCTTTATTCTAGTTGCAGGCAGTGGTTTGAATCCCAAAGCTTTGGTTGGAGTTTTACACACATTTGCAGTTTTTATTGCTTAAAAATGCTTCCCAGCTCCCTCTGCTGTACACTTTTTTTATTGTAACTCATAACTTCACAAAGGATGCTTTCCAAGTAAATTCTCTTGCATTTCAGAGTAAAACTCTCCCCTTTATACTAGTTACAGGCAGTGGTTTGAATCCCAAAGCTTTGGTTGGAGTTTTACACACATTTGCAGTTTTTAGTGATTAAAAATGCTTCCCATCTCCCTCTGCTGTCCACTTTTTTTTATTGTAACTCATAACTTCACAAAGGATGCTTTCCCAGTAAAGTCTCTTGCTTTTTAAATTAGAAATCTCCCCTGAAAACTAGTTACAGGCAGTGGTTTGAATCCCAAAGCTTTGGTTGGAGTTTTACACATATTTGCTGTTTTTATTGCTTAAAAATGCTTCCCAGCGCCTGCTGTACACATTTTTTCTTTTGACTCATAACTTCACAAAGGTTTATTTCCCAGTAAAGTCTCTTGCTTTTTAGAGTAGAACTCTCCCCTTTATACTAGTTACAGGCAGTGGTTTGAATCCCAAAGCTTTGGTTAGAGTTTTACACACATTTGCACGTTTTCTCGCAAAAAATGCTTCCCAGCGCCTGCTGTACACATTTTTTATTTTGACTCATAACTTCACAAAGGATGCTTTCCAAGTAAATTCTCTTGCTTTTTCGAGTTAAACTCTCCCCTTTATACTGGTTACAGGCAGTGGTTTGAATCCCAATGCTTTGGTTGGAGTTTTACACACATTTGCAGTTTTTAATGCTTAAAAATGCTACCCAGCTCCCTCTGCTGGACACGTTTTTTTTTATCACTCATACCTTCACAGAGGATGCTTTCCCAGTAAATTCTCTTGCTTTTTAGAGTTGAACTCTCCCCTTTATACGAGTTAGAGGCAGTGGTTTGAATCCCAAAGCTTTGGTTGGAGTTTTACACACATTTGCAGTTTTTATCGCTCAGAAATTCTTCCCAGCTCCCTCTGCAATACACTTTTTTTATTTTCACTCATAACTTCACAAAGGATGCTTTCCCAGTAAATTCTCTTGCTTTTTAGAGTAAAACTGTCCCCTTTAGATTAGTTGCAGGCAGTGGTTTGAATCCCAAAGCTTTGGTTGGAGTTTTACACACATTTGCAGTTTTTATTGCTTGAAAATGCTTCCCAGCGCCTGCTGTACACTTTTTGTATTGTAACTCATAGCTTCACATAGGATGCTTTCCAAGTAAATTCTCTTGCATTTCAGAGTAAAACTCTCCCCTTTATACTAGTTGCAGGCAGTGGTTTGAATCCCAAAGCTTTGGTTGGAGTTTTACACACATTTGCAGTTTTTATTGCTTAAAAATGCTTCCCAGCGCCTGCTGTACACTTTTTTTATTGTAACTCATAACTTCACAAAGGATGCTTTCCAAGTAAATTCTCTTGCATTTCAGAGTAAAACTCTCCCCTTTATACTAGTTACAGGCAGTGGTTTGAATCCCAAAGCTTTGGTTGGAGTTTTACACACATTTGCAGTTTTTAGTGATTAAAAATGCTTCCCATCTCCCTCTGCTGTCCACTTTTTTTTATTGTAACTCAAAACTTCACAAAGGATGCTTTCCCAGTAAAGTCTCTTGCTTTTTCAAGTATAACTCTCCCCGTTTTACAAGTTACAGGCAGTGGTTTTGAATCCCAAAGCTTTAGTTGGAGTTTTAGACACATTTGCAGTTTTTATTGCTTAAAAATGCTTCCCAGCTCCCTCTGCTGTACACTTTTTTTTATTGTAACTCATAACTTCACAAAGGATGCTTTCCCAGTAAATTCTCTTGCTTTTTAGAGTAAAACTGTCCCATTTAGATTAGTTGCAGGCAGTGGTTTGAATCCCAAAGCTTTGGTTGGAGTTTTACACACATTTGCAGTTTTTATTGCTTGAAAATGCTTCCCAGCGCCTGCTGTACACTTTTTGTATTGTAACTCATAGCTTCACAAAGGATGCTTTCCAAGTAAATTCTCTTGCATTTCAGAGTAAAACTCTCCCCTTTATACTTGTTACAGGCAGTGGTTTGAATCCCAAAGCTTTGGTTGGAGTTTTACACACATTTGCAGTTTTTATTGCTTAAAAATGCTTCCCAGCTCCCTCTGCTGTACACTTTTTTTTATTGTAACTCATAACTTCACTAAGGATGCTTTCCAAGTAAATTCTCTTGCTTTTTAGAGTAGAACTCTCCCCTTTATACTAGTTGCAGGCAGTGGTTTGAATCCCAAAGCTTTGGTTGGAGTTTTACACACATTTGCAGTTTTTATTGCTTAAAAATGCTTCCCAGCGCCTGCTGTACACTTTTTTTATTGTAACTCATAACTTCACAAAGGATGCTTTCCAAGTAAATTCTCTTGCATTTCAGAGTAAAACTCTCCCCTTTATACTAGTTACAGGCAGTGGTTTGAATCCCAAAGCTTTGGTTGGAGTTTTACACACATTTGCAGTTTTTAGTGATTAAAAATGCTTCCCATCTCCCTCTGCTGTCCACTTTTTTTTATTGTAACTCAAAACTTCACAAAGGATGCTTTCCCAGTAAAGTCTCTTGCTTTTTCAACTATAACTCTCCCCGTTATACAAGTTACAGGCAGTGGTTTTGAATCCCAAAGCTTTAGTTGGAGTTTTACACACATTTGCAGTTTTTATTGCTTAAAAATGCTTCCCAGCTCCCTCTGCTGTACACTTTTTTTTTATTGTAACTCATAACTTCACTAAGGATGCTTTCCAAGTAAATTCTCTTGCTTTTTAGAGTAAAACTCTCCCCTTTATAATAGTTGCAGGCGGTGGTATGAATCCCAAAGCTTTTGTTGGAGTTTTACACACATTTGCAGTTTTTATTGCTTAAAAATGCTTCTCAGCGTCTGCTGTCCACTTTTTTTTATTGTAACTCATAACTTCACAAAGGATGCTTTTCCAGTAAAGTCTCTTGTTTTTTCATGTATAACTCTCCCCGTTATACAAGTTACAGGCAGTGGTTTTGAATACCAAAGCTTTGGTTGGACTTTTACACACATTTGCAGTTTATATTGCTTGAAAATGCTTCCCAGCGCCTGCTGTACACTTTTTTTATTTTGACTCATAACTTCACAAAGGATGCTTTTCCAGTATATTCTCTTGCTTTTTAGAGTAAAACTGTCCCCTTTAGATTAGTTGCAGGCAGTGGTTTGAATCCCAAAGCTTTGGTTGGAGTTTTACACACATTTGCAGTTTTTAGTGATTAAAAATGCTTCCCATCTCCCTCTGCTGTCCACTTTTTTTTATTGTAACTCATAACTTCACTAAGGATGCTTTCCCAGTAAATTCTCTTGCTCTTTAGCGAAGAACTCTCCCCTTTATACTAGTTGCAGGCAGTGGTTTGAATCCCAAAGCTTTGGTTGGAGTTTTATACACATTTGCAGTTTTTATTGCTTAAAAATGCTTCTCAGCGTCTGCTGTACACTTTTTTTTATTGTAACTCATAACTTCACAAAGGATGCTTTCCAAGTAAATTCTCTTGCATTTCAGAGTAAAACTCTCCCCTTTATACTAGTTACAGGCAGTGGTTTGAATCCCAAAGCTTTGGTTGGAGTTTTACACACATTTGCAGTTTTTATTGCTTAAAAATGCTTCCCAGCTCCCTCTGCTGTACACTTTTTTTTATATTGTAACTCATAACGTCACTAAGGATGCTTTCCCAGTAAATTCTCTTGCTTTTTAGAGTAGAACTCTCCCCTTTATACAAGTTGCAGGCAGTGGTTTGAATCCCAAAGCTTTGGTTGGAGTTTTACACACATTTGCAGTTTTTATTGCTTAAAAATGCTTCCCAGCGCCTGCTGTACACTTTTTTGATTGTAACTCATAACTTCACAAAGGATGCTTTCCCAGTAAATTCTCTTGCTTTTTCGAGTAAAAATCTCCCCTTTATACTTGTTACAGGCAGTGGTTTGAATCCCAAAGCTTTGGTTGGAGTTTTACACACATTTGCAGTTTTTAGTGATTAAAAAAGCTTCCCATCTCCGTCTGCTGTCCACTTTTTTTTATTGTAACTCATAACTTCACAAAGGATGCTTTCCCAGTAAATTCTCTTGCTTTTTCGAGTAAAACTCTCCCCTTTATACTTGTTACAGGCATTGGTTTGAATCCCAAAGCTTCGGTTGGAGTTTTACACACATTTGCAGTTTTTATTGCTTAAAAATGCTTCCCAGCTCCCTCTGCTGTACACTTTTTTGATTTTGACTCATAACTTCACAAAGGATGCTTTCCCAGTAAATTTTCTTGCATTTTAGAGTAAAATGCTCCCCTTTATACTAGTTACAGGCAGTGGTTTGAATCCCAAAGCTTTGGTTGGAGTTTTACGCACATTTGCAGTTTTTATCGCTTAAAAATGCTACCCAGCGCCTGCTGTACACTTTTTTTATTTTGACTCATAACTTCACAAAGGATGCTTTCCAAGTAAATTCTCTTGCATTTTAGAGTAAAAATCTCCCCTTTATACTAGTTACAGGCAGTGGTTTGAATCCCAAAGGTTTGGTTGGAGTTTTACACACATTTGCACTTTTTAGTGCTTAAAAATGCTTCCCAGCTCCCTCTGCTGTACACTTTTTTTTATTGTAACTCATAACTTCACAAAGGATGCTTTCCCAGTCAAGTCTCTTGCATTTTAGATTAAGACTCTCCCCTTTTATACGAGTTACAGGCAGTGCTTTGAATCCCAAAGCTTTGGTTGTAGTTTTAAACACATTTGCTGTTGTTATTGCTGAAAAATGCTTCCCAGCGCCTGCCGTACACTTTTTTTATTTTCACTCATAACTTCAAAAAGGATGCTTTCCCAGTAAAGTCTCTTGCTTTTTAGAGTAGGACTCTCCCCTTTATACTAGTTACAGGCAGTGGTTTGAATCCCAAAGCTTTGGTTGTAGTTTTACACACATTTGCACTTTTTAATCGCTGAAAAATGCTTCCCAGCGCCTCTTGTACACTTTTTTATTTTGACTCATAACTTCACAAAGGATGCTTTCCAAGTAAATTCTCTTGCATTTTAGAGTAAAACTCTCCCCTTTATACTAGTTACAGGCAGTGGTTTGAATCCCAAAGCTTTGGTTTTAGTTTCACACACATTTGCAGTTTTTAGTGATTAAAAATGCTTCCCAGCTCCCTCTGCTGTACACTTTTTTTTATTGAAACTCATAACTTCACAAAGGATGCTTTCCCAGTAAATTCTCTTGCTTTTTAGAGTAAAACTGTCCCCTTTAGATTAGTTGCAGGCAGTGTTTTGAATCCCAAAGCTTTGGTTGGAGTTTTACACACATTTGCAGTTTTTATTGCTTGAAAATGCTTCCCAGCGCCTGCTGTACACTTTTTTTATTGTAACTCATAGCTTCACAAAGGATGCTTTCCAAGTAAATTCTCTTGCATTTCAGAGTAAAACTCTCCCCTTTATCCTTGTTACAGGCAGTGGTTTGAATCCCAACGCTTTGGTTGGAGTTTTACACACATTTGGCAGTTTTTATTGCTTAAAAATGCTTCCCAGCTCCCTCTGCTGTACACTTCTTTTTTATTGTAACTCATAACTTCACTAAGGATGCTTTCCAAGTAAATTCTCTTGCATTTCAGAGTAGAACTCTCCCCTTTATTCTAGTTGCAGGCAGTGGTTTGAATCCCAAAGCTTTGGTTGGAGTTTTACACACATTTGCAGTTTTTATTGCTTAAAAATGCTTCCCAGCTCCCTCTGCTGTACACTTTTTTTATTGTAACTCATAACTTCACAAAGGATGCTTTCCCAGTAAAGTCTCTTGTTTTTTCAAGTATAACTCTCCCCGTTATACAAGTTACAGGCAGTGGTTTTGAATCCCAAAGCTTTGGTTGGAGTTTTACACACATTTGCAGTTTTTATTGCTTAAAAATGCTTCCCAGCTCCCTCTGCTTTACACTTTTTTTATTTTGACTCATAACTTCACAAAGGATGCTTTCCCAGTAAATTCTCTTGCTTTTTAGAGTAAAACTGTCCCCTTTAGATTTGTTGCAGGCAGTGTTTTGAATCCCAAAGCTTTGGTTGGAGTTTTACACACATTTGCAGTTTTTATTGCTTGAAAATGCTTCCCAGTGCCTGCTGTACACTTTTTTTATTGTAACTCGTAGCTTCACAAAGGATGCTTTCCAAGTAAATTCTCTTGCATTTCAGAGTAAAACTCTCCCCTTTATACTTGTTACAGGCAGTGGTTTGAATCCCAAAGCTTTGGTTGGAGTTTTACACACATTTGCAGTCTTTATTGCTTAAAAATGCTTCCCAGCTCCCTCTGCTGTACACTTTTTTTTTATTGTAACTCATAACTTCACTAAGGATGCTTTCCAAGTAAATTCTCTTGCTTTTTAGAGTAGAACTCTCCCCTTTATACTAGTTGCAGGCAGTGGTTTGAATCCCAAAGCTTTGGTTGGAGTTTTACACACATTTGCAGTTTTTATTGCTTAAAAATGCTTCCCAGCGCCTGCTGTACACTTTTTTTATTGTAACTCATAACTTCACAAAGGATGCTTTCCAAGTAAATTCTCTTGCATTTCAGAGTAAAACTCTCCCCTTTATACTAGTTACAGGCAGTGGTTTGAATCCCAAAGCTTTGGTTGGAGTTTTACACACATTTGCAGTTTTTAGTGATTAAAAATGCTTCCCATCTCCCTCTGCTGTCCACTTTTTTTTATTGTAACTCAAAACTTCACAAAGGATGCTTTCCCAGTAAAGTCTCTTGCTTTTTCAAATATAACTCTCCCCGTTTTACAAGTTACAGGCAGTGGTTTTGAATCCCAAAGCTTTAGTTGGAGTTTTACACACATTTGCAGTTTTTATTGCTTAAAAATGCTTCCCAGCTCCCTCTGCTGTACACTTTTTTTTATTGTAACTCATAACTTCACAAAGGATGCTTTCCCAGTAAATTCTCTTGCTTTTTAGAGTAAAATGCTCCCCTTTATACTAGTTACAGGCAGTGGTTTGAATCCCAAAGCTTTGGTTGGAGTTTTACGCACATTTGCAGTTTTTATCGCTTAAAAATGCTACCCAGCGCCTGCTGTACACTTTTTTTATTTTGACTCATAACTTCACAAAGGATGCTTTCCAAGTAAATTCTCTTGCATTTTAGAGTAAAAATCTCCCCTTTATACTAGTTACAGGCAGTGGTTTGAATCCCAAAGGTTTGGTTGGAGTTTTACACACATTTGCACTTTTTAGTGCTTAAAAATGCTTCCCAGCTCCCTCTGCTGTACACTTTTTTTTATTGTAACTCATAACTTCACAAAGGATGCTTTCCCAGTCAAGTCTCTTGCATTTTAGATTAAGACTCTCCCCTTTTATACGAGTTACAGGCAGTGCTTTGAATCCCAAAGCTTTGGTTGTAGTTTTAAACACATTTGCTGTTGTTATTGCTGAAAAATGCTTCCCAGCGCCTGCCGTACACTTTTTTTATTTTCACTCATAACTTCAAAAAGGATGCTTTCCCAGTAAAGTCTCTTGCTTTTTAGAGTAGGACTCTCCCCTTTATACTAGTTACAGGCAGTGGTTTGAATCCCAAAGCTTTGGTTGTAGTTTTACACACATTTGCACTTTTTAATCGCTGAAAAATGCTTCCCAGCGCCTCTTGTACACTTTTTTATTTTGACTCATAACTTCACAAAGGATGCTTTCCAAGTAAATTCTCTTGCATTTTAGAGTAAAACTCTCCCCTTTATACTAGTTACAGGCAGTGGTTTGAATCCCAAAGCTTTGGTTTTAGTTTCACACACATTTGCAGTTTTTAGTGATTAAAAATGCTTCCCAGCTCCCTCTGCTGTACACTTTTTTTTATTGTAACTCCTAACTTCACAAAGGATGCTTTCCCAGTAAATTCTCTTGCTTTTTAGAGTAAAACTGTCCCCTTTAGATTAGTTGCAGGCAGTGGTTTGAATCCCAAAGCTTTGGTTGGAGTTTTACACACATTTGCAGTTTTTATTGCTTGAAAATGCTTCCCAGCGCCTGCTGTACACTTTTTTTATTGTAACTCATAGCTTCACAAAGGATGCTTTCCGAGTAAATTCTCTTGCATTTCAGAGTAAAACTTTCCCCTTTATACTTGTTACAGGCAGTGGTTTGAATCCCAAAGCTTTGGTTGGAGTTTTACACACATTTGCAGTTTTTATTGCTTAAAAATGCTTCCCAGCTCCCTCTGCTGTACACTTCTTTTTTATTGTAACTCATAACTTCACTAAGGATGCTTTCCAAGTAAATTCTCTTGCATTTTAGAGTAAAACTCTCCCCTTTATACTAGTTACAGGCAGTGGTTTGAATCCCAAAGCTTTGGTTTTAGTTTCACACACATTTGCAGTTTTTAGTGATTAAAAATGCTTCCCAGCTCCCTCTGCTGTACACTTTTTTTTATTGAAACTCATAACTTCACAAAGGATGCTTTCCCAGTAAATTCTCTTGCTTTTTAGAGTAAAACTGTCCCCTTTAGATTAGTTGCAGGCAGTGTTTTGAATCCCAAAGCTTTGGTTGGAGTTTTACACACATTTGCAGTTTTTATTGCTTGAAAATGCTTCCCAGCGCCTGCTGTACACTTTTTTTATTGTAACTCATAGCTTCACAAAGGATGCTTTCCAAGTAAATTCTCTTGCATTTCAGAGTAAAACTCTCCCCTTTATCCTTGTTACAGGCAGTGGTTTGAATCCCAACGCTTTGGTTGGAGTTTTACACACATTTGCAGTTTTTATTGCTTAAAAATGCTTCCCAGCTCCCTCTGCTGTACACTTCTTTTTTATTGTAACTCATAACTTCACTAAGGATGCTTTCCAAGTAAATTCTCTTGCATTTCAGAGTAGAACTCTCCCCTTTATTCTAGTTGCAGGCAGTGGTTTGAATCCCAAAGCTTTGGTTGGAGTTTTACACACATTTGCAGTTTTTATTGCTTAAAAATGCTTCCCAGCTCCCTCTGCTGTACACTTTTTTTATTGTAACTCATAACTTCACAAAGGATGCTTTCCCAGTAAAGTCTCTTGTTTTTTCAAGTATAACTCTCCCCGTTATACAAGTTACAGGCAGTGGTTTTGAATCCCAAAGCTTTGGTTGGAGTTTTACACACATTTGCAGTTTTTATTGCTTAAAAATGCTTCCCAGCTCCCTCTGCTTTACACTTTTTTTATTTTGACTCATAACTTCACAAAGGATGCTTTCCCAGTAAATTCTCTTGCTTTTTAGAGTAAAACTGTCCCCTTTAGATTAGTTGCAGGCAGTGTTTTGAATCCCAAAGCTTTGGTTGGAGTTTTACACACATTTGCAGTTTTTATTGCTTGAAAATGCTTCCCAGTGCCTGCTGTACACTTTTTTTATTGTAACTCGTAGCTTCACAAAGGATGCTTTCCAAGTAAATTCTCTTGCATTTCAGAGTAAAACTCTCCCCTTTATACTTGTTACAGGCAGTGGTTTGAATCCCAAAGCTTTGGTTGGAGTTTTACACACATTTGCAGTCTTTATTGCTTAAAAATGCTTCCCAGCTCCCTCTGCTGTACACTTTTTTTTTATTGTAACTCATAACTTCACTAAGGATGCTTTCCAAGTAAATTCTCTTGCTTTTTAGAGTAGAACTCTCCCCTTTATACTAGTTGCAGGCAGTGGTTTGAATCCCAAAGCTTTGGTTGGAGTTTTACACACATTTGCAGTTTTTATTGCTTAAAAATGCTTCCCAGCGCCTGCTGTACACTTTTTTTATTGTAACTCATAACTTCACAAAGGATGCTTTCCAAGTAAATTCTCTTGCATTTCAGAGTAAAACTCTCCCCTTTATACTAGTTACAGGCAGTGGTTTGAATCCCAAAGCTTTGGTTGGAGTTTTACACACATTTGCAGTTTTTAGTGATTAAAAATGCTTCCCATCTCCCTCTGCTGTCCACTTTTTTTTATTGTAACTCAAAACTTCACAAAGGATGCTTTCCCAGTAAAGTCTCTTGCTTTTTCAAATATAACTCTCCCCGTTTTACAAGTTACAGGCAGTGGTTTTGAATCCCAAAGCTTTAGTTGGAGTTTTACACACATTTGCAGTTTTTATTGCTTAAAAATGCTTCCCAGCTCCCTCTGCTGTACACTTTTTTTTATTGTAACTCATAACTTCACAAAGGATGCTTTCCCAGTAAATTCTCTTGCTTTTTAGAGTAAAACTGTCCCCTTTAGATTAGTTGCAGGCAGTGGTTTGAATCCCAAAGCTTTGGTTGGAGTTTTACACACATTTGCAGTTTTTATTGCTTGAAAATGCTTCCCAGCGCCTGCTGTACACTTTTTGTATTGTAACTCATAGCTTCACAAAGGATGCTTTCCAAGTAAATTCTCTTGCATTTCAGAGTAAAACTCTCCCCTTTATACTAGTTGCAGGCAGTGGTTTGAATCCCAAAGCTTTGGTTGGAGTTTTACACACATTTGCAGTTTTTATTGCTTAAAAATGCTTCCCAGCGCCTGCTGTACACTTTTTTTATTGTAACTCATAACTTCACAAAGGATGCTTTCCAAGTAAATTCTCTTGCATTTCAGAGTAAAACTCTCCCCTTTATACTAGTTACAGGCAGTGGTTTGAATCCCAAAGCTTTGGTTGGAGTTTTACACACATTTGCAGTTTTTAGTGATTAAAAATGCTTCCCATCTCCCTCTGCTGTCCACTTTTTTTTATTGTAACTCAAAACTTCACAAAGGATGCTTTCCCAGTAAAGTCTCTTGCTTTTTCAACTATAACTCTCCCCGTTATACAAGTTACAGGCAGTGGTTTTGAATCCCAAAGCTTTAGTTGGAGTTTTACACACATTTGCAGTTTTTATTGCTTAAAAATGCTTCCCAGCTCCCTCTGCTGTACACTTTTTTTTATTGTAACTCATAACTTCACTAAGGATGCTTTCCAAGTAAATTCTCTTGCTTTTTAGAGTAAAACTGTCCCCTTTATAATAGTTGCAGGCGGTGGTATGAATCCCAAAGCTTTTGTTGGAGTTTTACACACATTTGCAGTTTTTATTGCTTAAAAATGCTTCTCAGCGTCTGCTGTCCACTTTTTTTTATTGTAACTCATAACTTCACAAAGGATGCTTTTCCAGTAAAGTCTCTTGTTTTTCATGTATAACTCTCCCCGTTATACAAGTTACAGGCAGTGGTTTTGAATACCAAAGCTTTGGTTGGACTTTTACACACATTTGCAGTTTATATTGCTTGAAAATGCTTCCCAGCGCCTGCTGTACACTTTTTTTATTTGACTCATAACTTCACAAAGGATGCTTTTCCAGTATATTCTCTTGCTTTTTAGAGTAAAACTGTCCCCTTTAGATTAGTTGCAGGCAGTGGTTTGAATCCCAAAGCTTTTGTTGGAGTTTTACACACATTTGCAGTTTTTAGTGATTAAAAATGCTTCCCATCTCCCTCTGCTGTCCACTTTTTTTTATTGTAACTCATAACTTCACAAAAGATGCTTTCCAGTAAAGTCTCTTGCTTTTTAGAGTAAAACTGTCCCCTTTATATTAGTTGCAGGCAGGTGGTATGAATCCCAAAGCTTTGGTTGGAGTTTTACACACATTTGCAGCTTTTATCGCTTAAAAATGCTTCCGAGCTCCCTCTACTGTACACTTTTTTGATTTTGACTCATAACTTCACAAAGGATGCTTTCCCAGTAAATTACCTTGGTTTTTAGAGAAGAACTCTCCCCTTTATACTAGTTAGAGGCAGTGGTTTGAATCCCAAAGCTTTGGTTGGAGTTTTACACACATTTGCAGTTTTTATTAATTGAAAATGCTTCCCAGCGCCTGCTGTACACTTTTTTGATTGTAACTCATAACTTCACAAAGGATGCTTTCCAAGTAAATTCTCCTGCATTTCAGAGTAAAACTCTCCCCTTTACACTTGTTACAGGCAGTGGTTTGAATCCCAAAGCTTTGGTTGGAGTTTTACACATATTTGCAGTTTTTATTGCTTAAAAATGCTTCCCAGCTCAGTTTGCTGTACACTTTTTTTTTATTGTAACTCATAACTTCACGAAGGATGCTTTCCCAGTAAATTCTCTTGCTTTTTCGAGTAAAACTCTCCCCTTTATACTAGTTACAGGCAGTGGTTTGAATCCCAAAGCTTTGGTTGGAGTTTTACACACATTTGCAGTTTTTATTGCTTAAAAATGCTTCCCAGCTCCCTCTGCTGTACACTTTTTTTTATTGTAACTCATAACTTCACAAAGGATGCTTTCCCAGTAAATTTTCTTGCATTTTAGAGTAAAATGCTCCCCTTTATACTAGTTACAGGCAGTGGTTTGAATCCCAAAGCTTTGGTTGGAGTTTTACGCACATTTGCAGTTTTTATCGCTTAAAAATGCTACCCAGCGCCTGCTGTACACTTTTTTTATTTTGACTCATAACTTCACAAAGGATGCTTTCCAAGTAAATTCTCTTGCATTTTAGAGTAAAAATCTCCCCTTTATACTAGTTACAGGCAGTGGTTTGAATCCCAAAGGTTTGGTTGGAGTTTTACACACATTTGCACTTTTTAGTGCTTAAAAATGCTTCCCAGCTCCCTCTGCTGTACACTTTTTTTTATTGTAACTCATAACTTCACAAAGGATGCTTTCCCAGTCAAGTCTCTTGCATTTTAGATTAAGACTCTCCCCTTTTATACGAGTTACAGGCAGTGCTTTGAATCCCAAAGCTTTGGTTGTAGTTTTAAACACATTTGCTGTTGTTATTGCTGAAAAATGCTTCCCAGCGCCTGCCGTACACTTTTTTTATTTTCACTCATAACTTCAAAAAGGATGCTTTCCCAGTAAAGTCTCTTGCTTTTTAGAGTAGGACTCTCCCCTTTATACTAGTTACAGGCAGTGGTTTGAATCCCAAAGCTTTGGTTGGAGTTTTACACACATTTGCACTTTTTAATCGCTGAAAAATGCTTCCCAGCGCCTGCTGTACACTTTTTTATTTTGACTCATAACTTCACAAAGGATGCTTTCCAAGTAAATTCTCTTGCATTTTAGAGTAAAACTCTCCCCTTTATACTAGTTACAGGCAGTGGTTTGAATCCCAAAGCTTTGGTTTTAGTTTCACACACATTTGCAGTTTTTAGTGATTAAAAATGCTTCCCAGCTCCCTCTGCTGTACACTTTTTTTTATTGTAACTCCTAACTTCACAAAGGATGCTTTCCCAGTAAATTCTCTTGCTTTTTAGAGTAAAACTGTCCCCTTTAGATTAGTTGCAGGCAGTGGTTTGAATCCCAAAGCTTTGGTTGGAGTTTTACACACATTTGCAGTTTTTATTGCTTGAAAATGCTTCCCAGCGCCTGCTGTACACTTTTTTTATTGTAACTCATAGCTTCACAAAGGATGCTTTCCGAGTAAATTCTCTTGCATTTCAGAGTAAAACTCTCCCATTTATACTTGTTACAGGCAGTGGTTTGAATCCCAAAGCTTTGGTTGGAGTTTTACACACATTTGCAGTTTTTATTGCTTAAAAATGCTTCCCAGCTCCCTCTGCTGTACACTTCTTTTTTATTGTAACTCATAACTTCACAAAGGATGCTTTCCCAGTAAATTCTCTTGCTTTTTAGAGTAAAACTGTCCCCTTTAGATTAGTTGCAGGCAGTGTTTTGAATCCCAAAGCTTTGGTTGGAGTTTTACACACATTTGCAGTTTTTATTGCTTGAAAATGCTTCCCAGCGCCTGCTGTACACTTTTTTTATTGTAACTCATAGCTTCACAAAGGATGCTTTCCAAGTAAATTCTCTTGCATTTCAGAGTAAAACTCTCCCCTTTATCCTTGTTACAGGCAGTGGTTTGAATCCCAACGCTTTGGTTGGAGTTTTACACACATTTGCAGTTTTTATTGCTTAAAAATGCTTCCCAGCTCCCTCTGCTGTACACTTCTTTTTTATTGTAACTCATAACTTCACTAAGGATGCTTTCCAAGAAAATTCTCTTGCATTTCAGAGTAGAACTCTCCCCTTTATTCTAGTTGCAGGCAGTGGTTTGAATCCCAAAGCTTTGGTTGGAGTTTTACACACATTTGCAGTTTTTATTGCTTAAAAATGCTTCCCAGCTCCCTCTGCTGTACACTTTTTTTATTGTAACTCATAACTTCACAAAGGATGCTTTCCAAGTAAATTCTCTTGCATTTCAGAGTAAAACTCTCCCCTTTATACTAGTTACAGGCAGTGGTTTGAATCCCAAAGCTTTGGTTGGAGTTTTACACACATTTGCAGTTTTTATTGATTAAAAATGCTTCCCATCTCCCTCTGCTGTCCACTTTTTTTTATTGTAACTCATAACTTCACAAAGGATGCTTTCCCAGTAAAGTCTCTTGTTTTTTCAAGTATAACTCTCCCCGTTATACAAGTTACAGGCAGTGGTTTTGAATCCCAAAGCTTTGGTTGGAGTTTTACACACATTTGCAGTTTTTATTGCTTAAAAATGCTTCCCAGCTCCCTCTGCTTTACACTTTTTTTATTTTGACTCATAACTTCACAAAGGATGCTTTCCCAGTAAATTCTCTTGCTTTTTAGAGTAAAACTGTCCCCTTTAGATTAGTTGCAGGCAGTGTTTTGAATCCCAAAGCTTTGGTTGGAGTTTTACACACATTTGCAGTTTTTATTGCTTGAAAATGCTTCCCAGTGCCTGCTGTACACTTTTTTTATTGTAACTCGTAGCTTCACAAAGGATGCTTTCCAAGTAAATTCTCTTGCATTTCAGAGTAAAACTCTCCCCTTTATACTTGTTACAGGCAGTGGTTTGAATCCCAAAGCTTTGGTTGGAGTTTTACACACATTTGCAGTCTTTATTGCTTACAAATGCTTCCCAGCTCCCTCTGCTGTACACTTTTTTTTAATTGTAACTCATAACTTCACTAAGGATGCTTTCCAAGTAAATTCTCATGCTTTTTAGAGTAGAACTCTCCCCTTTATACTAGTTGCAGGCAGTGGTTTGAATCCCAAAGCTTTGGTTGGAGTTTTACACACATTTGCAGTTTTTATTGCTTAAAAATGCTTCCCAGCGCCTGCTGTACACTTTTTTTATTGTAACTCATAACTTCACAAAGGATGCTTTCCAAGTAAATTCTCTTGCATTTCAGAGTAAAACTCTCCCCTTTATACTAGTTACAGGCAGTGGTTTGAATCCCAAAGCTTTGGTTGGAGTTTTACACACATTTGCAGTTTTTAGTGATTAAAAATGCTTCCCATCTCCTTCTGCTGTCCACTTTTTTTTTTTGTAACTCAAAACTTCACAAAGGATGCTTTCCCAGTAAAGTCTCTTGCTTTTTCAAGTATAACTCTCCCCGTTTTACAAGTTACAGGCAGTGGTTTTGAATCCCAAAGCTTTAGTTGGAGTTTTACACACATTTGCAGTTTTTATTGCTTAAAAATGCTTCCCAGCTCCCTCTGCTGTACACTTTTTTTTATTGTAACTCATAACTTCACAAAGGATGCTTTCCCAGTAAATTCTCTTGCTTTTTAGAGTAAAACTGTCCCCTTTAGATTAGTTGCAGGCAGTGGTTTGAATCCCAAAGCTTTGGTTGGAGTTTTACACACATTTGCAGTTTTTATTGCTTAAAAATGCTTCCCAGCGCCTGCTGTACACTTTTTTTATTGTAACTCATAACTTCACAAAGGATGCTTTCCAAGTAAATTCTCTTGCATTTCAGAGTAAAACTCTCCCCTTTATACTAGTTACAGGCAGTGGTTTGAATCCCAAAGCTTTGGTTGGAGTTTTACACACATTTGCAGTTTTTAGTGATTAAAAATGCTTCCCATCTCCCTCTGCTGTCCACTTTTTTTTATTGTAACTCAAAACTTCACAAAGGATGCTTTCCCAGTAAAGTCTCTTGCTTTTTCAAATATAACTCTCCCCGTTTTACAAGTTACAGGCAGTGGTTTTGAATCCCAAAGCTTTAGTTGGAGTTTTACACACATTTGCAGTTTTTATTGCTTAAAAATGCTTCCCAGCTCCCTCTGCTGTACACTTTTTTTTATTGTAACTCATAACTTCACAAAGGATGCTTTCCCAGTAAATTCTCTTGCTTTTTAGAGTAAAATGCTCCCCTTTATACTAGTTACAGGCAGTGGTTTGAATCCCAAAGCTTTGGTTGGAGTTTTACGCACATTTGCAGTTTTTATCGCTTAAAAATGCTACCCAGCGCCTGCTGTACACTTTTTTTATTTTGACTCATAACTTCACAAAGGATGCTTTCCAAGTAAATTCTCTTGCATTTTAGAGTAAAAATCTCCCCTTTATACTAGTTACAGGCAGTGGTTTGAATCCCAAAGGTTTGGTTGGAGTTTTACACACATTTGCACTTTTTAGTGCTTAAAAATGCTTCCCAGCTCCCTCTGCTGTACACTTTTTTTTATTGTAACTCATAACTTCACAAAGGATGCTTTCCCAGTCAAGTCTCTTGCATTTTAGATTAAGACTCTCCCCTTTTATACGAGTTACAGGCAGTGCTTTGAATCCCAAAGCTTTGGTTGTAGTTTTAAACACATTTGCTGTTGTTATTGCTGAAAAATGCTTCCCAGCGCCTGCCGTACACTTTTTTTATTTTCACTCATAACTTCAAAAAGGATGCTTTCCCAGTAAAGTCTCTTGCTTTTTAGAGTAGGACTCTCCCCTTTATACTAGTTACAGGCAGTGGTTTGAATCCCAAAGCTTTGGTTGTAGTTTTACACACATTTGCACTTTTTAATCGCTGAAAAATGCTTCCCAGCGCCTCTTGTACACTTTTTTATTTTGACTCATAACTTCACAAAGGATGCTTTCCAAGTAAATTCTCTTGCATTTTAGAGTAAAACTCTCCCCTTTATACTAGTTACAGGCAGTGGTTTGAATCCCAAAGCTTTGGTTTTAGTTTCACACACATTTGCAGTTTTTAGTGATTAAAAATGCTTCCCAGCTCCCTCTGCTGTACACTTTTTTTTATTGTAACTCCTAACTTCACAAAGGATGCTTTCCCAGTAAATTCTCTTGCTTTTTAGAGTAAAACTGTCCCCTTTAGATTAGTTGCAGGCAGTGGTTTGAATCCCAAAGCTTTGGTTGGAGTTTTACACACATTTGCAGTTTTTATTGCTTGAAAATGCTTCCCAGCGCCTGCTGTACACTTTTTTTATTGTAACTCATAGCTTCACAAAGGATGCTTTCCGAGTAAATTCTCTTGCATTTCAGAGTAAAACTTTCCCCTTTATACTTGTTACAGGCAGTGGTTTGAATCCCAAAGCTTTGGTTGGAGTTTTACACACATTTGCAGTTTTTATTGCTTAAAAATGCTTCCCAGCTCCCTCTGCTGTACACTTCTTTTTTATTGTAACTCATAACTTCACTAAGGATGCTTTCCAAGTAAATTCTCTTGCATTTTAGAGTAAAACTCTCCCCTTTATACTAGTTACAGGCAGTGGTTTGAATCCCAAAGCTTTGGTTTTAGTTTCACACACATTTGCAGTTTTTAGTGATTAAAAATGCTTCCCAGCTCCCTCTGCTGTACACTTTTTTTTATTGAAACTCATAACTTCACAAAGGATGCTTTCCCAGTAAATTCTCTTGCTTTTTAGAGTAAAACTGTCCCCTTTAGATTAGTTGCAGGCAGTGTTTTGAATCCCAAAGCTTTGGTTGGAGTTTTACACACATTTGCAGTTTTTATTGCTTGAAAATGCTTCCCAGCGCCTG
Source organism: Phycodurus eques (assembly GCF_024500275.1). NCBI lineage: Eukaryota > Metazoa > Chordata > Actinopteri > Syngnathiformes > Syngnathidae > Phycodurus > Phycodurus eques. Next base: position 33,204 of record NW_026904150.1, on the reverse strand, counting down.
CTGTACACTTTTTTTATTGTAACTCATAGCTTCACAAAGGATGCTTTCCAAGTAAATTCTCTTGCATTTCAGAGTAAAACTCTCCCCTTTATCCTTGTTACAGGCAGTGGTTTGAATCCCAACGCTTTGGTTGGAGTTTTACACACATTTGCAGTTTTTATTGCTTAAAAATGCTTCCCAGCTCCCTCTGCTGTACACTTCTTTTTTACTGTAACTCATAACTTCACTAAGGATGCTTTCCAAGTAAATTCTCTTGCATTTCAGAGTAGAACTCTCCCCTTTATTCTAGTTGCAGGCAGTGGTTTGAATCCCAAAGCTTTGGTTGGAGTTTTACACACATTTGCAGTTTTTATTGCTTAAAAATGCTTCCCAGCTCCCTCTGCTGTACACTTTTTTTATTGTAACTCATAACTTCACAAAGGATGCTTTCCCAGTAAAGTCTCTTGTTTTTTCAAGTATAACTCTCCCCGTTATACAAGTTACAGGCAGTGGTTTTGAATCCCAAAGCTTTGGTTGGAGTTTTACACACATTTGCAGTTTTTATTGCTTAAAAATGCTTCCCAGCTCCCTCTGCTTTACACTTTTTTTATTTTGACTCATAACTTCACAAAGGATGCTTTCCCAGTAAATTCTCTTGCTTTTTAGAGTAAAACTGTCCCCTTTAGATTAGTTGCAGGCAGTGTTTTGAATCCCAAAGCTTTGGTTGGAGTTTTACACACATTTGCAGTTTTTATTGCTTGAAAATGCTTCCCAGTGCCTGCTGTACACTTTTTTTATTGTAACTCGTAGCTTCACAAAGGATGCTTTCCAAGTAAATTCTCTTGCATTTCAGAGTAAAACTCTCCCCTTTATACTTGTTACAGGCAGTGGTTTGAATCCCAAAGCTTTGGTTGGAGTTTTACACACATTTGCAGTCTTTATTGCTTAAAAATGCTTCCCAGCTCCCTCTGCTGTACACTTTTTTTTTATTGTAACTCATAACTTCACTAAGGATGCTTTCCAAGTAAATTCTCTTGCTTTTTAGAGTAGAACTCTCCCCTTTATACTAGTTGCAGGCAGTGGTTTGAATCCCAAAGCTTTGGTTGGAGTTTTACACACATTTGCAGTTTTTATTGCTTAAAAATGCTTCCCAGCGCCTGCTGTACACTTTTTTATTGTAACTCATAACTTCACAAAGGATGCTTTCCAAGTAAATTCTCTTGCATTTCAGAGTAAAACTCTCCCCTTTATACTAGTTACAGGCAGTGGTTTGAATCCCAAAGCTTTGGTTGGAATTTTACACACATTTGCAGTTTTTAGTGATTAAAAATGCTTCCCATCTCCCTCTGCTGTCCACTTTTTTTTATTGTAACTCAAAACTTCACAAAGGATGCTTTCCCAGTAAAGTCTCTTGCTTTTTCAAATATAACTCTCCCCGTTTTACAAGTTACAGGCAGTGGTTTTGAATCCCAAAGCTTTAGTTGGAGTTTTACACACATTTGCAGTTTTTATTGCTTAAAAATGCTTCCCAGCTCCCTCTGCTGTACACTTTTTTTTATTGTAACTCATAACTTCACAAAGGATGCTTTCCCAGTAAATTCTCTTGCTTTTTAGAGTAAAACTGTCCCCTTTAGATTAGTTGCAGGCAGTGGTTTGAATCCCAAAGCTTTGGTTGGAGTTTTACACACATTTGCAGTTTTTATTGCTTGAAAATGCTTCCCAGCGCCTGCTGTACACTTTTTGTATTGTAACTCATAGCTTCACAAAGGATGCTTTCCAAGTAAATTCTCTTGCATTTCAGAGTAAAACTCTCCCCTTTATACTAGTTGCAGGCAGTGGTTTGAATCCCAAAGCTTTGGTTGGAGTTTTACACACATTTGCAGTTTTTATTGCTTAAAAATGCTTCCCAGCGCCTGCTGTACACTTTTTTTATTGTAACTCATAACTTCACAAAGGATGCTTTCCAAGTAAATTCTCTTGCATTTCAGAGTAAAACTCTCCCCTTTATACTAGTTACAGGCAGTGGTTTGAATCCCAAAGCTTTGGTTGGAGTTTTACACACATTTGCAGTTTTTAGTGATTAAAAATGCTTCCCATCTCCCTCTGCTGTCCACTTTTTTTTATTGTAACTCAAAACTTCACAAAGGATGCTTTCCCAGTAAAGTCTCTTGCTTTTTCAAATATAACTCTCCCCGTTTTACAAGTTACAGGCAGTGGTTTTGAATCCCAAAGCTTTAGTTGGAGTTTTACACACATTTGCAGTTTTTATTGCTTAAAAATGCTTCCCAGCTCCCTCTGCTGTACACTTTTTTTTATTGTAACTCATAACTTCACAAAGGATGCTTTCCCAGTAAATTCTCTTGCTTTTTAGAGTAAAACTGTCCCCTTTAGATTAGTTGCAGGCAGTGGTTTGAATCCCAAAGCTTTGGTTGGAGTTTTACACACATTTGCAGTTTTTATTGCTTGAAAATGCTTCCCAGCGCCTGCTGTACACTTTTTGTATTGTAACTCATAGCTTCACAAAGGATGCTTTCCAAGTAAATTCTCTTGCATTTCAGAGTAAAACTCTCCCCTTTATACTAGTTGCAGGCAGTGGTTTGAATCCCAAAGCTTTGGTTGGAGTTTTACACACATTTGCAGTTTTTATTGCTTAAAAATGCTTCCCAGCGCCTGCTGTACACTTTTTTTATTGTAACTCATAACTTCACAAAGGATGCTTTCCAAGTAAATTCTCTTGCATTTCAGAGTAAAACTCTCCCCTTTATACTAGTTACAGGCAGTGGTTTGAATCCCAAAGCTTTGGTTGGAGTCTTACACACATTTGCAGTTTTTAGTGATTAAAAATGCTTCCCATCTCCCTCTGCTGTCCACTTTTTTTTTTTGTAACTCAAAACTTCACAAAGGATGCTTTCCCAGTAAGGTCTCTTGCTTTTTCAACTATAACTCTCCCCGTTATACAAGTTACAGGCAGTGGTTTTGAATCCCAAAGTTTTAGTTGGAGTTTTACACACATTTGCAGTTTTTATTGCTTAAAAATGCTTCCCAGCTCCCTCTGCTGTACACTTTTTTTTTATTGTAACTCATAACTTCACTAAGGATGCTTTCCAAGTAAATTCTCTTGCTTTTTAGAGTAAAACTGTCCCCTTTATAATAGTTGCAGGCGGTGGTATGAATCCCAAAGCTTTTGTTGGAGTTTTACACACATTTGCAGTTTTTATTGCTTAAAAATGCTTCTCAGCGTCTGCTGTCCACTTTTTTTTTATTGTAACTCATAACTTCACAAAGGATGCTTTTCCAGTAAAGTCTCTTGTTTTTTCATGTATAACTCTCCCCGTTATACAAGTTACAGGCAGTGGTTTTGAATACCAAAGCTTTGGTTGGACTTTTACACACATTTGCAGTTTATATTGCTTGAAAATGCTTCCCAGCGCCTGCTGTACACTTTTTTTATTTTGACTCATAACTTCACAAAGGATGCTTTTCCAGTATATTCTCTTGCTTTTTAGAGTAAAACTGTCCCCTTTAGATTAGTTGCAGGCAGTGGTTTGAATCCCAAAGCTTTTGTTGGAGTTTTACACACATTTGCAGTTTTTAGTGATTAAAAATGCTTCCCATCTCCCTCTGCTGTCCACTTTTTTTTATTGTAACTCATAACTTCACAAAAGATGCTTTTCCAGTAAAGTCTCTTGCTTTTTAGAGTAAAACTGTCCCCTTTATATTAGTTGCAGGCGGTGGTATGAATCCCAAAGCTTTGGTTGGAGTTTTACACACATTTGCAGCTTTTATCGCTTAAAAATGCTTCCGAGCTCCCTCTACTGTACACTTTTTTGATTTTGACTCATAACTTCACAAAGGATGCTTTCCCAGTAAATTACCTTGGTTTTTAGAGAAGAACTCTCCCCTTTATACTAGTTAGAGGCAGTGGTTTGAATCCCAAAGCTTTGGTTGGAGTTTTACACACATTTGCAGTTTTTATTAATTGAAAATGCTTCCCAGCGCCTGCTGTACACTTTTTTGATTGTAACTCATAACTTCACAAAGGATGCTTTCCAAGTAAATTCTCCTGCATTTCAGAGTAAAACTCTCCCCTTTACACTTGTTACAGGCAGTGGTTTGAATCCCAAAGCTTTGGTTGGAGTTTTACACATATTTGCAGTTTTTATTGCTTAAAAATGCTTCCCAGCTCAGTTTGCTGTACACTTTTTTTTTATTGTAACTCATAACTTCACGAAGGATGCTTTCCCAGTAAATTCTCTTGCTTTTTCGAGTAAAACTCTCCCCTTTATACTAGTTACAGGCAGTGGTTTGAATCCCAAAGCTTTGGTTGGAGTTTTACACACATTTGCAGTTTTTATTGCTTAAAAATGCTTCCCAGCTCCCTCTGCTGTACACTTTTTTTTATTGTAACTCATAACTTCACAAAGGATGCTTTCCCAGTAAATTTTCTTGCATTTTAGAGTAAAATGCTCCCCTTTATACTAGTTACAGGCAGTGGTTTGAATCCCAAAGCTTTGGTTGGAGTTTTACGCACATTTGCAGTTTTTATCGCTTAAAAATGCTACCCAGCGCCTGCTGTACACTTTTTTTATTTTGACTCATAACTTCACAAAGGATGCTTTCCAAGTAAATTCTCTTGCATTTTAGAGTAAAAATCTCCCCTTTATACTAGTTACAGGCAGTGGTTTGAATCCCAAAGGTTTGGTTGGAGTTTTACACACATTTGCACTTTTTAGTGCTTAAAAATGCTTCCCAGCTCCCTCTGCTGTACACTTTTTTTTATTGTAACTCATAACTTCACAAAGGATGCTTTCCCAGTCAAGTCTCTTGCATTTTAGATTAAGACTCTCCCCTTTTATACGAGTTACAGGCAGTGCTTTGAATCCCAAAGCTTTGGTTGTAGTTTTAAACACATTTGCTGTTGTTATTGCTGAAAAATGCTTCCCAGCGCCTGCCGTACACTTTTTTTATTTTCACTCATAACTTCAAAAAGGATGCTTTCCCAGTAAAGTCTCTTGCTTTTTAGAGTAGGACTCTCCCCTTTATACTAGTTACAGGCAGTGGTTTGAATCCCAAAGCTTTGGTTGGAGTTTTACACACATTTGCACTTTTTAATCGCTGAAAAATGCTTCCCAGCGCCTGCTGTACACTTTTTTATTTTGACTCATAACTTCACAAAGGATGCTTTCCAAGTAAATTCTCTTGCATTTTAGAGTAAAACTCTCCCCTTTATACTAGTTACAGGCAGTGGTTTGAATCCCAAAGCTTTGGTTTTAGTTTCACACACATTTGCAGTTTTTAGTGATTAAAAATGCTTCCCAGCTCCCTCTGCTGTACACTTTTTTTTATTGTAACTCCTAACTTCACAAAGGATGCTTTCCCAGTAAATTCTCTTGCTTTTTAGAGTAAAACTGTCCCCTTTAGATTAGTTGCAGGCAGTGGTTTGAATCCCAAAGCTTTGGTTGGAGTTTTACACACATTTGCAGTTTTTATTGCTTGAAAATGCTTCCCAGCGCCTGCTGTACACTTTTTTTATTGTAACTCATAGCTTCACAAAGGATGCTTTCCGAGTAAATTCTCTTGCATTTCAGAGTAAAACTCTCCCATTTATACTTGTTACAGGCAGTGGTTTGAATCCCAAAGCTTTGGTTGGAGTTTTACACACATTTGCAGTTTTTATTGCTTAAAAATGCTTCCCAGCTCCCTCTGCTGTACACTTCTTTTTTATTGTAACTCATAACTTCACAAAGGATGCTTTCCCAGTAAATTCTCTTGCTTTTTAGAGTAAAACTGTCCCCTTTAGATTAGTTGCAGGCAGTGTTTTGAATCCCAAAGCTTTGGTTGGAGTTTTACACACATTTGCAGTTTTTATTGCTTGAAAATGCTTCCCAGCGCCTGCTGTACACTTTTTTTATTGTAACTCATAGCTTCACAAAGGATGCTTTCCAAGTAAATTCTCTTGCATTTCAGAGTAAAACTCTCCCCTTTATCCTTGTTACAGGCAGTGGTTTGAATCCCAACGCTTTGGTTGGAGTTTTACACACATTTGCAGTTTTTATTGCTTAAAAATGCTTCCCAGCTCCCTCTGCTGTACACTTCTTTTTTATTGTAACTCATAACTTCACTAAGGATGCTTTCCAAGTAAATTCTCTTGCATTTCAGAGTAGAACTCTCCCCTTTATTCTAGTTGCAGGCAGTGGTTTGAATCCCAAAGCTTTGGTTGGAGTTTTACACACATTTGCAGTTTTTATTGCTTAAAAATGCTTCCCAGCTCCCTCTGCTGTACACTTTTTTTATTGTAACTCATAACTTCACAAAGGATGCTTTCCAAGTAAATTCTCTTGCATTTCAGAGTAAAACTCTCCCCTTTATACTAGTTACAGGCAGTGGTTTGAATCCCAAAGCTTTGGTTGGAGTTTTACACACATTTGCAGTTTTTATTGATTAAAAATGCTTCCCATCTCCCTCTGCTGTCCACTTTTTTTTATTGTAACTCATAACTTCACAAAGGATGCTTTCCCAGTAAAGTCTCTTGTTTTTTCAAGTATAACTCTCCCCGTTATACAAGTTACAGGCAGTGGTTTTGAATCCCAAAGCTTTGGTTGGAGTTTTACACACATTTGCAGTTTTTATTGCTTAAAAATGCTTCCCAGCTCCCTCTGCTTTACACTTTTTTTATTTTGACTCATAACTTCACAAAGGATGCTTTCCCAGTAAATTCTCTTGCTTTTTAGAGTAAAACTGTCCCCTTTAGATTAGTTGCAGGCAGTGTTTTGAATCCCAAAGCTTTGGTTGGAGTTTTACACACATTTGCAGTTTTTATTGCTTGAAAATGCTTCCCAGTGCCTGCTGTACACTTTTTTTATTGTAACTCGTAGCTTCACAAAGGATGCTTTCCAAGTAAATTCTCTTGCATTTCAGAGTAAAACTCTCCCCTTTATACTTGTTACAGGCAGTGGTTTGAATCCCAAAGCTTTGGTTGGAGTTTTACACACATTTGCAGTCTTTATTGCTTAAAAATGCTTCCCAGCTCCCTCTGCTGTACACTTTTTTTTAATTGTAACTCATAACTTCACTAAGGATGCTTTCCAAGTAAATTCTCTTGCTTTTTAGAGTAGAACTCTCCCCTTTATACTAGTTGCAGGCAGTGGTTTGAATCCCAAAGCTTTGGTTGGAGTTTTACACACATTTGCAGTTTTTATTGCTTAAAAATGCTTCCCAGCGCCTGCTGTACACTTTTTTTATTGTAACTCATAACTTCACAAAGGATGCTTTCCAAGTAAATTCTCTTGCATTTCAGAGTAAAACTCTCCCCTTTATACTAGTTACAGGCAGTGGTTTGAATCCCAAAGCTTTGGTTGGAGTTTTACACACATTTGCAGTTTTTAGTGATTAAAAATGCTTCCCATCTCCTTCTGCTGTCCACTTTTTTTTTTTGTAACTCAAAACTTCACAAAGGATGCTTTCCCAGTAAAGTCTCTTGCTTTTTCAAGTATAACTCTCCCCGTTTTACAAGTTACAGGCAGTGGTTTTGAATCCCAAAGCTTTAGTTGGAGTTTTACACACATTTGCAGTTTTTATTGCTTAAAAATGCTTCCCAGCTCCCTCTGCTGTACACTTTTTTTTATTGTAACTCATAACTTCACAAAGGATGCTTTCCCAGTAAATTCTCTTGCTTTTTAGAGTAAAACTGTCCCCTTTAGATTAGTTGCAGGCAGTGGTTTGAATCCCAAAGCTTTGGTTGGAGTTTTACACACATTTGCAGTTTTTATTGCTTGAAAATGCTTCCCAGCGCCTGCTGTACACTTTTTGTATTGTAACTCATAGCTTCACAAAGGATGCTTTCCAAGTAAATTCTCTTGCATTTCAAAGTAAAACTCTCCCCTTTATACTTGTTACAGGCAGTGGTTTGAATCCCAAAGCTTTGGTTGGAGTTTTACACACATTTGCAGTTTTTATTGCTTAAAAATGCTTCCCAGCTCCCTCTGCTGTACACTTTTTTTTATTGTAACTCATAACTTCACTAAGGATGCTTTCCAAGTAAATTCTCTTGCTTTTTAGAGTAGAACTCTCCCCTTTATACTAGTTGCAGGCAGTGGTTTGAATCCCAAAGCTTTTGTTGGAGTTTTACACACATTTGCAGTTTTTATTGCTTAAAAATGCTTCTCAGCGTCTGCTGTCCACTTTTTTTTATTGTAACTCATAACTTCACAAAGGATGCTTTTCCAGTAAAGTCTCTTGTTTTTTCATGTATAACTCTCCCCGTTATACAAGTTACAGGCAGTGGTTTTGAATACCAAAGCTTTGGTTGGACTTTTACACACATTTGCAGTTTATATTGCTTGAAAATGCTTCCCAGCGCCTGCTGTACACTTTTTTTATTTTGACTCATAACTTCACAAAGGATGCTTTTCCAGTATATTCTCTTGCTTTTTAGAGTAAAACTGTCCCCTTTAGATTAGTTGCAGGCAGTGGTTTGAATCCCAAAGCTTTGGTTGGAGTTTTACACACATTTGCAGTTTTTAGTGATTAAAAATGCTTCCCATCTCCCTCTGCTGTCCACTTTTTTTTATTGTAACTCATAACTTCACAAAGGATGCTTTCCCAGTAAATTCTCTTGCTTTTTCGAGTAAAAATCTCCCCTTTATACTTGTTACAGGCAGTGGTTTGAATCCCAAAGCTTTGGTTGGAGTTTTACACACATTTGCAGTTTTTAGTGATTAAAAAAGCTTCCCATCTCCGTCTGCTGTCCACTTTTTTTTATTGTAACTCATAACTTCACAAAGGATGCTTTCCCAGTAAATTCTCTTGCTTTTTCGAGTAAAAATCTCCCCTTTATACTTGTTACAGGCAGTGGTTTGAATCCCAAAGCTTTGGTTGGACTTTTACACACATTTGCAGTTTATATTGCTTGAAAATGCTTCCCAGCGCCTGCTGTACACTTTTTTTGATTTTGACTCATAACTTCACAAAGGATGCTTTCCCAGTAAAGTCTCTTCTTTTTTGGAGGAAAACTTACACCTTTATACAAGTTACAGGCAGTGGTTTGAATCCCAAAGATTTGGTTGGTGTTTTACACACATTTGCAGTTTTTATCGCTTAAAAATGCTTCCGAGCTCCCTCTACTGTACACTTTTTTGATTTTGACTCATAACTTCACAAAGGATGCTTTCCCAGTAAATTACCTTGGTTTTTAGAGAAGAACTCTCCCCTTTATACTAGTTAGAGGCAGTGGTTTGAATCCCAAAGCTTTGGTTGGAGTTTTACACACATTTGCAGTTTTTATTAATTGAAAATGCTTCCCAGCGCCTGCTGTACACTTTTTTGATTGTAACTCATAACTTCACAAAGGATGCTTTCCAAGTAAATTTTCTTGCATTTCAGAGTAAAACTCTCCCCTTTACACTTGTTACAGGCATTGGTTTGAATCCCAAAGCTTTGGTTGGAGTTTTACACATATTTGCAGTTTTTATTGCTTAAAAATGCTTCCCAGCTCAGTTTGCTGTACACTTTTTTTTATTGTAACTCATAACTTCACGAAGGATGCTTTCCCAGTAAATTCTCTTGCTTTTTCGAGTAAAACTCTCCCCTTTATACTAGTTACAGGCAGTGGTTTGAATCCCAAAGCTTTGGTTGGAGTTTTACACACATTTGCAGTTTTTATTGCTAAAAAATGCTTCCCAGCTCCCTCTGCTGTACACTTTTTTTTATTTTAACTCATAACTTCACAAAGGATGCTTTCCCAGTAAATTTTCTTGCATTTTAGAGTAAAATGCTCCCCTTTATACTAGTTACAGGCAGTGGTTTGAATCCCAAAGCTTTGGTTGGAGTTTTACGCACATTTGCAGTTTTTATCGCTTAAAAATGCTACCCAGCGCCTGCTGTACACTTTTTTTATTTTCACTCATAACTTCAAAAAGAATGCTTTCCCAGAAAAGTCTCTTGCTTTTTAGAGTAGGACTCTCCCCTTTATACTAGTTACAGGCAGTGGTTTGAATCCCAAAGCTTTGGTTGTAGTTTTACACACATTTGCACTTTTTAATTGCTTAAAAATGCTTCCCAGCGCCTGCTGTACACTTTTTTATTTTGACTCATAACTTCACAAAGGATGCTTTCCAAGTAAATTCTCTTGCATTTTAGAGTAAAACTCTCCCCTTTATACTAGTTACAGGCAGTGGTTTGAATCCCAAAGCTTTGGTTGGAGTTTTACACACATTTGCAGTTTTTAGTGATTAAAAATGCTTCCCATCTCCGTCTGCTGTCCACTTTTTTTTATTGTAACTCATAACTTCACAAAGGATGCTTTCCCAGTAAATTCTCTTGCTTTTCGAGTAAAACTCTCCCCTTTATACTTGTTACAGGCATTGGTTTGAATCCCAAAGCTTCGGTTGGAGTTTTACACACATTTGCAGTTTTTATTGCTTAAAAATGCTTCCCAGCTCCCTCTGCTGTACACTTTTTTGATTTTGACTCATAACTTCACAAAGGATGCTTTCCCAGTAAAGTCTCTTCTTTTTTGGAGGAAAACTCACACCTTTATACAAGTTACAGGCAGTGGTTTGAATCCCAAAGATTTGGTTGGAGTTTTACACACATTTGCAGTTTTTATCGCTTAAAAATGCTTCCGAGCTCCCTCTACTGTACACTTTTTTGATTTTGACTCATAACTTCACAAAGGATGCTTTCCCAGTAAATTACCTTGGTTTTTAGAGAAGAACTCTCCCCTTTATACTAGTTAGAGGCAGTGGTTTGAATCCCAAAGCTTTGGTTGGAGTTTTACACACATTTGCAGTTTTTATTAATTGAAAATGCTTCCCAGCGCCTGCTGTACACTTTTTTGATTGTAACTCATAACTTCACAAAGGATGCTTTCCAAGTAAATTCTCTTGCATTTCAGAGTAAAACTCTCCCCTTTACACTTGTTACAGGCAGTGGTTTGAATCCCAAAGCTTTGGTTGGAGTTTTACACATATTTGCAGTTTTTATTGCTTAAAAATGCTTCCCAGCTCAGTTTGCTGTACACTATTTTTTATTGTAACTCATAACTTCACGAAGGATGCTTTCCCAGTAAATTCTCTTGCTTTTTCGAGTAAAACTCTCCCCTTTATACTAGTTACAGGCAGTGGTTTGAATCCCAAAGCTTTGGTTGGAGTTTTACACACATTTGCAGTTTTTATTGCTTAAAAATGCTTCCCAGCTCCCTCTGCTGTACACTTTTTTTATTGTAACTCATAACTTCAAAAAGGATGCTTTCCCAGTAAATTATCTTGCTTTTTCGAGTAAAACTCTCCCCTTTATACTAGTTGCAGGCAGTGGTTTGAATCCCAAAGCTTTGGTTGGAGTTTTACACACATTTGCAGTTTTTATTGCTTGAAAATGCTTCCCAGCGCCTGCTGTACACTTTTTTTTATTGTAACTCATAACTTCACAAAAGATGCTTTCCAAGTAAATTCTCTTGCATTTCAGAGTAAAACTCTCCCCTTTATACTAGTTACAGGCAGTGGTTTGAATCCCAAAGCTTTGGTTGGAGTTTTACACACATTTGCAGTTTTTATTGCTTAAAAATGCTTCCCAGCTCCCTTTGCTGTACACTTTTTTGATTTTGACTCATAACTTCACAAAGGATGCTTTCCCAGTAAATTATCTTGGTTTTTAGAGAAGAACTCTCCCCTTTATACTAGTTACAGGCAGTGGTTTGAATCCCAAAGCTTTGGTTGGAGTTTTACACACATTTGCAGTTTTTTTTGCTTAAAAATGCTTCCCAGCGCCTGCTGTACACTTTTTTTATTGTAACTCATAACTTCACAAAGGATGCTTTCCAAATAAATTCTCTTGCATTTCAGAGTAAAACTCTCCCCTTTACACTTGTTACAGGCAGTGGTTTGAATCCCAAAGCTTTGGTTGGAGTTTTACACATATTTGCAGTTTTTATTGCTTAAAAATGCTTCCTAGCTCCCTCTGCTGTACACTTTTTTTATTGTAACTCATAACTTCACAAAGGATGCTTTCCCAGTAAATTATCTTGCTTTTTCGAGTAAAACTCTCCCCTTTATACTAGTTGCAGGCAGTGGTTTGAATCCCAAAGCTTTGGTTGGAGTTTTACACACATTTGCAGTTTTTATTGCTTGAAAATGCTTCCCAGCGCATGCTGTACACTTTTTTTATTGTAACTCATAACTTCACAAAGGATGCTTTCCCAGTAAATTCTCTTGCATTTCAGAGTAAAACTATCCCCTTTATACTTGTTACAGGCAGTGGTTTGAATCCCAAAGCTTTGGTTGGAGTTTTACACACATTTGCAGTTTTTATTGCTTAAAAATGCTTCCCAGCTCAGTCTGCTGAACACTTTTTTTTATTGAAACTCATAACTTCACAAAGGATGCTTTCCCAGTAAATTCTCTTGCTTTTTAGAGTAAAACGCTCCCCTTTACACTAAATACAGGCAGTGGTTTGAATCCCAAAGCTTTGGTTGGAGTTTTACACACATTTGCAGTTTTTATTGCTTAAAAACGCTTCCCAGCTCAGTCTGCTGTACACTTTTTTTATTTTGACTCATAACTTCAAAAAGGATGCTTTCCCAGTAAATTATCTTGCTTTTTCGAGTAAAACTCTCCCCTTTATACTAGTTGCAGGCAGTGGTTTGAATCCCAAAGCTTTGGTTGGAGTTTTACGCACATTTGCAGTTTTTATTAATTGAAAATGCTTCCCAGCGCCTGCTGTACACTTTTTTTATTGTAACTCATAACTTCACAAAGGATGCTTTCCAAGTAAATTCTCTTGCATTTCAGAGTAAAACTCTCCCCTTTATACTTGTTACAGGCATTGGTTTGAATCCCAAAGCTTCGGTTGGAGTTTTACACACATTTGCAGTTTTTATTGCTTAAAAATGCTTCCCAGCTCCCTCTGCTGTACACTTTTTTGATTTTGACTCATAACTTCACAAAGGATGCTTTCCCAGTAAATTACCTTGGTTTTTAGAGAAGAACTCTCCCCTTTATACTAGTTAGAGGCAGTGGTTTGAATCCCAAAGCTTTGGTTGGAGTTTTACACACATTTGCAGTTTTTATTGCTTAAAAATGCTTCCCAGCGCCTGCTGTACACTTTTTTGATTGTAACTCATAACTTCACAAAGGATGCTTTCCCAGTAAATTATCTTGCTTTTTCGAGTAAAACTCTCCCCTTTTATACTAGTTACAGGCAGTGGTTTGAATCCCAAAGCTTTGGTTGGAGTTTTACACACATTTGCAGTTTTTATTGCTTAAAAATGCTTCCCAGCTCCCTCTGCTGTACACTTTTTTGATTTTGACTCATAACTTCACAAAGGATGCTTTCCCAGTAAATTATCTTGGTTTTTAGAGAAGAACTCTCCCCTTTATACTAGTTACAGGCAGTGGTTTGAATCCCAAAGCTTTGGTTGGAGTTTTACACACATTTGCAGTTTTTTTTGCTTAAAAATGCTTCCCAGCGCCTGCTGTACACTTTTTTTATTGTAACTCATAACTTCACAAAGGATGCTTTCCAAGTAAATTATCTTGCATTTCAGAGTAAAACTCTCCCCTTTACACTTGTTACAGGCAGTGGTTTGAATCCCAAAGCTTTGGTTGGAGTTTTACACACATTTGCAGTTTTTATTGCTTAAAAATGCTTCCCAGCTCCCTCTGCTGAACATTTTTTTATTTTGACTCATAACTTCACAAAGGATGCTTTCCCAGTAAATTCTCTTGCTTTTTAGAGTAAAACTCTCCCCTTTAGATTAGTTGCAGGCAGTGGTTTGAATCCCAAAGCTTTGGTTGGAGTTTTACACACATTTGCAGTTTTTATTGCTTAAAAATGCTTCCCAGCGCCTGCTGTACACTTTTTTTATTGTAACTCATAACTTCACAAAGGATGCTTTCCAAGTAAATTCTCTTGCATTTCAGAGAAAAACTCTCCCCTTTACACTTGTTACAGGCAGTGGTTTGAATCCCAAAGCTTTGGTTGGAGTTTTACACATATTTGCAGTTTTTATTGCTTAAAAATGCTTCCCAGCTCAGTTTGCTGTACACTTTTTTTTATTGTAACTCATAACTTCACGAAGGATGCTTTCCCAGTAAATTCTCTTGCTTTTTCGAGTAAAACTCTCCCCTTTATACTAGTTACAGGCAGTGGTTTGAATCCCAAAGCTTTGGTTGGAGTTTTACACACATTTGCAGTTTTTATTGCTTAAAAATGCTTCCTAGCTCCCTCTGCTGTACACTTTTTTTATTGTAACTCATAACTTCACAAAGGATGCTTTCCAAATAAATTCTCTTGCATTTCAGAGTAAAACTCTCCCCTTTACACTTGTTACAGGCAGTGGTTTGAATCCCAAAGCTTTGGTTGGAGTTTTACACATATTTGCAGTTTTTATTGCTTAAAAATGCTTCCTAGCTCCCTCTGCTGTACACTTTTTTTATTGTAACTCATAACTTCACAAAGGATGCTTTCCCAGTAAATTATCTTGCTTTTTCGAGTAAAACTCTCCCCTTTATACTAGTTGCAGGCAGTGGTTTGAATCCCAAAGCTTTGGTTGGAGTTTTACACACATTTGCAGTTTTTATTGCTTGAAAATGCTTCCCAGCGCATGCTGTACACTTTTTTTATTGTAACTCATAACTTCACAAAGGATGCTTTCCCAGTAAATTCTCTTGCATTTCAGAGTAAAACTATCCCCTTTATACTTGTTACAGGCAGTGGTTTGAATCCCAAAGCTTTGGTTGGAGTTTTACACACATTTGCAGTTTTTATTGCTTAAAAATGCTTCCCAGCTCAGTCTGCTGAACACTTTTTTTTATTGAAACTCATAACTTCACAAAGGATGCTTTCCCAGTAAATTCTCTTGCTTTTTAGAGTAAAACGCTCCCCTTTACACTAAATACAGGCAGTGGTTTGAATCCCAAAGCTTTGGTTGGAGTTTTACACACATTTGCAGTTTTTATTGCTTAAAAACGCTTCCCAGCTCAGTCTGCTGTACACTTTTTTTATTTTGACTCATAACTTCAAAAAGGATGCTTTCCCAGTAAATTATCTTGCTTTTTCGAGTAAAACTCTCCCCTTTATACTAGTTGCAGGCAGTGGTTTGAATCCCAAAGCTTTGGTTGGAGTTTTACGCACATTTGCAGTTTTTATTAATTGAAAATGCTTCCCAGCGCCTGCTGTACACTTTTTTTATTGTAACTCATAACTTCACAAAGGATGCTTTCCAAGTAAATTCTCTTGCATTTCAGAGTAAAACTCTCCCCTTTATACTTGTTACAGGCATTGGTTTGAATCCCAAAGCTTCGGTTGGAGTTTTACACACATTTGCAGTTTTTATTGCTTAAAAATGCTTCCCAGCTCCCTCTGCTGTACACTTTTTTGATTTTGACTCATAACTTCACAAAGGATGCTTTCCCAGTAAATTACCTTGGTTTTTAGAGAAGAACTCTCCCCTTTATACTAGTTAGAGGCAGTGGTTTGAATCCCAAAGCTTTGGTTGGAGTTTTACACACATTTGCAGTTTTTATTGCTTAAAAATGCTTCCCAGCGCCTGCTGTACACTTTTTTGATTGTAACTCATAACTTCACAAAGGATGCTTTCCCAGTAAATTATCTTGCTTTTTCGAGTAAAACTCTCCCCTTTTATACTAGTTACAGGCAGTGGTTTGAATCCCAAAGCTTTGGTTGGAGTTTTACACACATTTGCAGTTTTTATTGCTTAAAAATGCTTCCCAGCTCCCTCTGCTGTACACTTTTTTGATTTTGACTCATAACTTCACAAAGGATGCTTTCCCAGTAAATTATCTTGGTTTTTAGAGAAGAACTCTCCCCTTTATACTAGTTACAGGCAGTGGTTTGAATCCCAAAGCTTTGGTTGGAGTTTTACACACATTTGCAGTTTTTTTTGCTTAAAAATGCTTCCCAGCGCCTGCTGTACACTTTTTTTATTGTAACTCATAACTTCACAAAGGATGCTTTCCAAGTAAATTATCTTGCATTTCAGAGTAAAACTCTCCCCTTTACACTTGTTACAGGCAGTGGTTTGAATCCCAAAGCTTTGGTTGGAGTTTTACACACATTTGCAGTTTTTATTGCTTAAAAATGCTTCCCAGCTCCCTCTGCTGAACATTTTTTTATTTTGACTCATAACTTCACAAAGGATGCTTTCCCAGTAAATTCTCTTGCTTTTTAGAGTAAAACTCTCCCCTTTAGATTAGTTGCAGGCAGTGGTTTGAATCCCAAAGCTTTGGTTGGAGTTTTACACACATTTGCAGTTTTTATTGCTTAAAAATGCTTCCCAGCGCCTGCTGTACACTTTTTTTATTGTAACTCATAACTTCACAAAGGATGCTTTCCAAGTAAATTCTCTTGCATTTCAGAGTAAAAACTCTCCCCTTTACACTTGTTACAGGCAGTGGTTTGAATCCCAAAGCTTTGGTTGGAGTTTTACACATATTTGCAGTTTTTATTGCTTAAAAATGCTTCCCAGCTCAGTTTGCTGTACACTTTTTTTTATTGTAACTCATAACTTCACGAAGGATGCTTTCCCAGTAAATTCTCTTGCTTTTTCGAGTAAAACTCTCCCCTTTATACTAGTTACAGGCAGTGGTTTGAATCCCAAAGCTTTGGTTGGAGTTTTACACACATTTGCAGTTTTTATTGCTTAAAAATGCTTCCCAGCGCATCTGCTGTACACTTTTTTTATTGTAACTCATAACTTCACAAAGGATGCTTTCCCAGTAAATTATCTTGCTTTTTCGAGTAAAACTCTCCCCTTTATACTAGTTGCAGGCAGTGGTTTGAATCCCAAAGCTTTGGTTGGAGTTTTACACACATTTGCAGTTTTTATTGCTTAAAAATGCTTCCCAGCTCCCTCTGCTGTACACTTTTTTTATTGTAACTCATAACTTCACAAAGGATGCTTTCCCAGTAAATTATCTTGCTTTTTCGAGTAAAACTCTCCCCTTTATACTTAGTTACAGGCAGTGGTTTGAATCCCAAAGCTTTGGTTGGAGTTTTACACACATTTGCAGTTTTTATTGCTTAAAAATGCTTCCCAGCTCAGTCTGCTGTACACTTTTTTTATTGTAACTCATAACTTCACAAAGGATGCTTTCCCAGTAAATTATCTTGCTTTTTCGAGTAAAACTCTCCCCTTTATACTAGTTACAGGCAGTGGTTTGAATCCCAAAGCTTTGGTTGGAGTTTTACACACATTTGCAGTTTTTATTGCTTAAAAATGCTTCCCAGCTCCCTCTGCTGTACACTTTTTTTTATTGTAACTCATAACTTCACTAAAGGATGCTTTCCCAGTAAATTCTCTTGCTTTTTAGAGTAAAACTCTCCCCTTTATACTAGTTAGCAGGCAGTGGTTTGAATCCCAAAGCTTTGGTTGGAGTTTTACACACATTTGCAGTTTTTATTGCTTAAAAATGCTTCCCAGCGCCTCTGCTGTACACTTTTTTTATTGTAACTCATAACTTCACAAAGGATGCTTTCCCAGTAAATTCTCTTGCTTTTTCAGAGTAAGAACTCTCCCCTTTATACTAGTTACAGGCAGTGGTTTGAATCCCAAAGCTTTGGTTGGAGTTTTACACACATTTGCAGTTTTTATTGCTTAAAAATGCTTCCCAGCGCCCTGCTGTACACTTTTTTTATTTGTAACTCATAACTTCACAAAGGATGCTTTCCCAGTAAATTCTCTTGCTTTTTAGAGTAAAACTCTCCCCTTTATACTAGTTACAGGCAGTGGTTTGAATCCCAAAGCTTTGGTTGGAGTTTTACACACATTTGCAGTTTTTATTGCTTAAAAATGCTTCCCAGCTCCCTCTGCTGTACACTTTTTTTATTGTAACTCATAACTTCACAAAGGATGCTTTCCCAGTAAATTCTCTTGCTTTTCAGAGTAAAACTCTCCCCTTTATACTAGTTACAGGCAGTGGTTTGAATCCCAAAGCTTTGGTTGGAGTTTTACACACATTTGCAGTTTTTATTGCTTAAAAATGCTTCCCAGCGCCTTGCTGTACACTTTTTTTATTGTAACTCATAACTTCACAAAGGATGCTTTCCAAGTAAATTCTCTTGCTTTTCAGAGTAAAACTCTCCCCTTTATACTAGTTACAGGCAGTGGTTTGAATCCCAAAGCTTTGGTTGGAGTTTTACACACATTTGCAGTTTTTATTGCTTAAAAATGCTTCCCAGCTCCCTCTGCTGTACACTTTTTTTATTGTAACTCATAACTTCAAAAAGGATGCTTTCCCAGTAAATTATCTTGCTTTTTCGAGTAAAACTCTCCCCTTTATACTAGTTGCAGGCAGTGGTTTGAATCCCAAAGCTTTGGTTGGAGTTTTACACACATTTGCAGTTTTTATTGCTTAAAAATGCTTCCCAGCGCCTGCTGTACACTTTTTTTATTGTAACTCATAACTTCACAAAGGATGCTTTCCAAGTAAATTCTCTTGCATTTCAGAGTAAAACTCTCCCCTTTATACTTGTTACAGGCAGTGGTTTGAATCCCAAAGCTTTGGTTGGAGTTTTACACACATTTGCAGTTTTTATTGCTTAAAAATGCTTCCCAGCTCAGTCTGCTGTACACTTTTTTTTATTGTAACTCATAACTTCACTAAGGATGCTTTCCCAGTAAATTATCTTGCTTTTTAGAGTAAGAACTCTCCCCTTTATACTAGTTACAGGCAGTGGTTTGAATCCCAAAGCTTTGGTTGGAGTTTTACACACATTTGCAGTTTTTATTGCTTAAAAATGCTTCCCAGCGCCTGCTGTACACTTTTTTGATTGTAACTCATAACTTCACAAAGGATGCTTTCCAAGTAAATTCTCTTGCATTTTCAGAGTAAAACTCTCCCCTTTATACTAGTTACAGGCAGTGGTTTGAATCCCAAAGCTTTGGTTGGAGTTTTACACACATTTGCAGTTTTTATTGCTTAAAAATGCTTCCCAGCTCCCTTGCTGTACACTTTTTTGATTTTGAACTCATAACTTCACAAAGGATGCTTTCCCAGTAAATTATCTTGCTTTTTAGAGTAAGAACTCTCCCCTTTATACTAGTTACAGGCAGTGGTTTGAATCCCAAAGCTTTGGTTGGAGTTTTACACACATTTGCAGTTTTTATTGCTTAAAAATGCTTCCCAGCGCCCTGCTGTACACTTTTTTTATTGTAACTCATAACTTCACAAAGGATGCTTTCCCAGTAAATTATCTTGCTTTTCAGAGTAAAACTCTCCCCTTTATACTAGTTGCAGGCAGTGGTTTGAATCCCAAAGCTTTGGTTGGAGTTTTACACACATTTGCAGTTTTTATTGCTTAAAAATGCTTCCCAGCGCCTGCTGTACACTTTTTTTATTGTAACTCATAACTTCACAAAGGATGCTTTCCAAGTAAATTCTCTTGCATTTCAGAGTAAAACTCTCCCCTTTATACTAGTTACAGGCAGTGGTTTGAATCCCAAAGCTTTGGTTGGAGTTTTACACACATTTGCAGTTTTTATTGCTTAAAAATGCTTCCCAGCTCCCTCTGCTGTACACTTTTTTTTATTGTAACTCATAACTTCACAAAGGATGCTTTCCCAGTAAATTCTCTTGCTTTTTAGAGTAAAACTCTCCCCTTTATACTAGTTACAGGCAGTGGTTTGAATCCCAAAGCTTTGGTTGGAGTTTTACACACATTTGCAGTTTTTATTGCTTAAAAATGCTTCCCAGCTCCTCTGCTGTACACTTTTTTTATTGTAACTCATAACTTCACAAAGGATGCTTTCCAAGTAAATTCTCTTGCTTTTCGAGTAAAACTCTCCCCTTTATACTAGTTACAGGCAGTGGTTTGAATCCCAAAGCTTTGGTTGGAGTTTTACACACATTTGCAGTTTTTATTGCTTAAAAATGCTTCCCAGCTCCCTCTGCTGTACACTTTTTTTATTGTAACTCATAACTTCAAAAAGGATGCTTTCCCAGTAAATTATCTTGGTTTTTAGAGAAGAACTCTCCCCTTTATACTAGTTACAGGCAGTGGTTTGAATCCCAAAGCTATGGTTGGAGTTTTACACACATTTGCAGTTTTTATTGCTTAAAAATGCTTCCCAGCGCCTGCTGTACACTTTTTTGATTGTAACTCATAACTTCACAAAGGATGCTTTCCAAGTAAATTCTCTTGCATTTCAGAGTAAAACTCTCCCCTTTATACTAGTTACAGGCAGTGGTTTGAATCCCAAAGCTTTGGTTGGAGTTTTACACACATTTGCAGTTTTTATTGCTTAAAAATGCTTCCCAGCTCCTTTGCTGTACACTTTTTTGATTTTGACTCATAACTTCACAAAGGATGCTTTCCCAGTAAATTATCTTGGTTTTTAGAGTAAGAACTCTCCCCTTTATACTAGTTACAGGCAGTGGTTTGAATCCCAAAGCTTTGGTTGGAGTTTTACACACATTTGCAGTTTTTATTGCTTAAAAATGCTTCCCAGCGCCTGCTGTACACTTTTTTTATTGTAACTCATAACTTCACAAAGGATGCTTTCCCAGTAAATTATCTTGCTTTTTCGAGTAAAACTCTCCCCTTTATACTAGTTGCAGGCAGTGGTTTGAATCCCAAAGCTTTGGTTGGAGTTTTACACACATTTGCAGTTTTTATTGCTTGAAAATGCTTCCCAGCGCATGCTGTACACTTTTTTTATTGTAACTCATAACTTCACAAAGGATGCTTTCCCAGTAAATTCTCTTGCATTTCAGAGTAAAACTCTCCCCTTTATACTTGTTACAGGCAGTGGTTTGAATCCCAAAGCTTTGGTTGGAGTTTTACACACATTTGCAGTTTTTATTGCTTAAAAATGCTTCCCAGCTCAGTCTGCTGAACACTTTTTTTTATTGAAACTCATAACTTCACAAAGGATGCTTTCCCAGTAAATTCTCTTGCTTTTTAGAGTAAAACTCTCCCCTTTATACTAAATACAGGCAGTGGTTTGAATCCCAAAGCTTTGGTTGGAGTTTTACACACATTTGCAGTTTTTATTGCTTAAAAACGCTTCCCAGCTCAGTCTGCTGTACACTTTTTTTATTTTGACTCATAACTTCAAAAAGGATGCTTTCCCAGTAAATTATCTTGCTTTTTCGAGTAAAACTCTCCCCTTTATACTAGTTGCAGGCAGTGGTTTGAATCCCAAAGCTTTGGTTGGAGTTTTACGCACATTTGCAGTTTTTATTAATTGAAAATGCTTCCCAGCGCCTGCTGTACACTTTTTTTATTGTAACTCATAACTTCACAAAGGATGCTTTCCAAGTAAATTCTCTTGCATTTCAGAGTAAAACTCTCCCCTTTATACTTGTTACAGGCATTGGTTTGAATCCCAAAGCTTCGGTTGGAGTTTTACACACATTTGCAGTTTTTATTGCTTAAGAATGCTTCCCAGCTCCCTCTGCTGTACACTTTTTTGATTTTGACTCATAACTTCACAAAGGATGCTTTCCCAGTAAATTACCTTGGTTTTTAGAGAAGAACTCTCCCCTTTTTACTAGTTAGAGGCAGTGGTTTGAATCCCAAAGATTT
This sequence comes from Phycodurus eques, assembly GCF_024500275.1. Lineage (NCBI taxonomy): Eukaryota > Metazoa > Chordata > Actinopteri > Syngnathiformes > Syngnathidae > Phycodurus > Phycodurus eques. The sequence continues at coordinate 11,682 of NW_026904150.1, read as the reverse complement.
GGTTGGAGTTTTACACACATTTGCAGTTTTTATTGCTTAAAAATGCTTCCCAGCGCCTGCTGTACACTTTTTTGATTGTAACTCATAACTTCACAAAGGATGCTTTCCCAGTAAATTATCTTGCTTTTTCGAGTAAAACTCTCCCCTTTATACTAGTTACAGGCAGTGGTTTGAATCCCAAAGCTTTGGTTGGAGTTTTACACACATTTGGAGTTTTTATTGCTTAAAAATGCTTCCCAGCTCCCTCTGCTGTACACTTTTTTGATTTTGACTCATAACTTCACAAAGGATGCTTTCCCAGTAAATTATCTTGGTTTTTAGAGAAGAACTCTCCGCTTTATACTAGTTACAGGCAGTGGTTTGAATCCCAAAGCTTTGGTTGAAGTTTTACACACATTTGCAGTTTTTTTTTGCTTAAAAATGCTTCCCAGCGCCTGCTGTACACTTTTTTTTATTGTAACTCATAACTTCACAAAGGATGCTTTCCAAGTAAATTCTCTTGCATTTCAGAGTAAAACTCTCCCCTTTACACTTGTTACAGGCAGTGGTTTGAATCCCAAAGCTTTGGTTGGAGTTTTACACATATTTGCAGTTTTTATTGCTTGAAAATGCTTCCCAGCGCCTGCTGTACACTTTTTTTTATTGTAACTCATAACTTCACAAAGGATGCTTTCCAAGTAAATTCTCTTGCATTTCAGAGTAAAACTCTCCCCTTTATTCTTGTTACAGGCAGTGGTTTGAATCCCAAAGCTTTGGTTGGATTTTTACACACATTTGCAGTTTTTATTGCTTAAAGATGCTTCCCAGCTCAGTCTGCTGTACACTTTTTTTTATTGTAACTCATAACTTCACTAAGGATGCTTTCCCAGTAAATTACCTTGGTTTTTAGAGAAGAACTATCCCCTTTATACTAGTTAGAGGCAGTGGTTTGAATCCCAAAGCTTTGGTTGGAGTTTTACACACATTTGCATTTTTTATTGCATAAAAATGCTTCCCAGCTCCCTCTGCTGTACACTTTTTTTATTTTGACTCATAACTTCACAAAGGATGCTTTCCCAGTAAATTATCTTGGTTTTTAGAGAAGAACTCTCCCCTTTATACTAGTTACAGGCAGTGGTTTGAATCCCAAAGCTTTGGTTGGAGTTTTACACACATTTGCAGTTTTTATTGCTTAAAAATGCTTCCCAGCGCCTGCTGTACACTTTTTTTATTGTAACTCATAACTTCACAAAGGATGCTTTCCCAGTAAATTATCTTGCTTTTTCGAGTAAAACTCTCCCCTTTATACTAGTTACAGGCAGTGGTTTGAATCCCAAAGCTTTGGTTGGAGTTTTACACACATTTGCAGTTTTTATTGCTTAAAAATGCTTCCCAGCTCCCTCTGCTGTACATTTTTTTATTTTGACTCATAACTTCACAAAGGATGCTTTCCCAGTAAATTCTCTTGCTTTTTAGAGTAAAACTCTCCCCTTTAGATTAGTTGCAGGCAGTGGTTTGAATCCCAAAGCTTTGGTTGGAGTTTTACACACATTTGCAGTTTTTATTAATTGAAAATGCTTCCCAGCGCCTGCTGTACACTTTTTTTATTGTAACTCATAACTTCACAAAGGATGCTTTCCAAGTAAATTCTCTTGCATTTCAGAGTAAAACTCTCCCCTTTATACTTGTTACAGGCAGTGGTTTGAATCCCAAAGCTTCGGTTGGAGTTTTACACACATTTGCAGTTTTTATTGCTTAAAAATGCTTCCCAGCGCCTGCTGTACACTTTTTTTATTGTAACTCATAACTTCACAAAGGATGCTTTCCAAGTAAATTCTCTTGCATTTCAGAGTAAAACTCTCCCCTTTACACTTAGTTAGCAGGCAGTGGTTTGAATCCCAAAGCTTTGGTTGGAGTTTTACACATATTTGCAGTTTTTATTGCTTAAAAATGCTTCCCAGCTCAGTTGCTGTACACTTTTTTTATTGTAACTCATAACTTCACAAAGGATGCTTTCCCAGTAAATTATCTTGCTTTTTCGAGTAAAACTCTCCCCTTTATACTAGTTACAGGCAGTGGTTTGAATCCCAAAGCTTTGGTTGGAGTTTTACACACATTTGCAGTTTTTATTGCTTAAAAATGCTTCCCAGCTCCCTCTGCTGTACACTTTTTTTATTGTAACTCATAACTTCAAAAAGGATGCTTTCCCAGTAAATTATCTTGCTTTTTCGAGTAAAACTCTCCCCTTTATACTAGTTGCAGGCAGTGGTTTGAATCCCAAAGCTTTGGTTGGAGTTTTACACACATTTGCAGTTTTTATTAATTGAAAATGCTTCCCAGCGCCTGCTGTCCACTTTTTTTATTGTAACTCATAACTTCACAAAGGATGCTTTCCAAGTAAATTCTCTTGCATTTCAGAGTAAAACTCTCCCCTTTATACTTGTTACAGGCATTGGTTTGAATCCCAAAGCTTCGGTTGGAGTTTTACACACATTTGCAGTTTTTATTGCTTAAAAATGCTTCCCAGCTCCCTCTGCTGTACACTTTTTTGATTTTGACTCATAACTTCACAAAGGATGCTTTCCCAGTAAATTACCTTGGTTTTTAGAGAAGAACTCTCCCCTTTATACTAGTTAGAGGCAGTGGTTTGAATCCCAAAGCTTTGGTTGGAGTTTTACACACATTTGCAGTTTTTATTGCTTAAAAATGCTTCCCAGCGCCTGCTGTACACTTTTTTGATTGTAACTCATAACTTCACAAAGGATGCTTTCCCAGTAAATTATCTTGCTTTTTCGAGTAAAACTCTCCCCTTTATACTAGTTACAGGCAGTGATTTGAATCCCAAAGCTTTGGTTGGAGTTTTACACACATTTGCAGTTTTTATTGCTTAAAAATGCTTCCCAGCTCCCTCTGCTGTACACTTTTTTGATTTTGACTCATAACTTCACAAAGGATGCTTTCCCAGTAAATTATCTTGGTTTTTAGAGAAGAACTCTCCCCTTTATACTAGTTACAGGCAGTGGTTTGAATCCCAAAGCTTTGGTTGGAGTTTTACACACATTTGCAGTTTTTTTTGCTTAAAAATACTTCCCAGCGCCTGCTGTACACTTTTTTTATTGTAACTCATAACTTCACAAAGGATACTTTCCAAGTAAATTCTCTTGCATTTCAGAGTAAAACTCTCCCCTTTACACTAGTTGCAGGCAGTGGTTTGAATCCCAAAGCTTTGGTTGGAGTTTTACACATATTTGCAGTTTTTATTGCTTAAAAATGCTTCGCAGCTCAGTTTGCTGTACACCTTTTTTTATTGTAACTCATAACTTCAAAAAGGATGCTTTCCCAGTAAATTATCTTGCTTTTTCGAGTAAAACTCTCCCCTTTATACTAGTTGCAGGCAGTGGTTTGAATCCCAAAGCTTTGGTTGGAGTTTTACACACATTTGCAGTTTTTATTGCTTAAAAGTGCTTCCCAGCTCCCTCTGCTGTACACTTTTTTTATTGTAACTCATAACTTCAAAAAGGATGCTTTCCCAGTAAATTATCTTGCTTTTTCGAGTAAAACTCTCCCCTTTATACTAGTTGCAGGCAGTGGTTTGAATCCCAAAGCTTTGGTTGGAGTTTTACACACATTTGCAGTTTTTATTGCTTGAAAATGCTTCCCAGCGCATGCTGTACACTTTTTTGATTGTAACTCATAACTTCACAAAGGATGCTTTCCAAGTAAATTCTCTTGCATTTCAGAGTAAAACTCTCCCCTTTACACTTGTTACAGGCAGTGGTTTGAATCCCAAAGCTTTGGTTGGAGTTTTACACATATTTGCAGTTTTTATTGCTTGAAAATGCTTCCCAGCGCCTGCTGTACACTTTTTTTTATTGTAACTCATAACTTCACAAAGGATGCTTTCCAAGTAAATTCTCTTGCATTTCAGAGTAAAACTCTCCCCTTTATTCTTGTTACAGGCAGTGGTTTGAATCCCAAAGCTTTGGTTGGATTTTTACACACATTTGCAGTTTTTATTGCTTAAAGATGCTTCCCAGCTCAGTCTGCTGTACACTTTTTTTTATTGTAACTCATAACTTCACTAAGGATGCTTTCCCAGTAAATTACCTTGGTTTTTAGAGAAGAACTATCCCCTTTATACTAGTTAGAGGCAGTGGTTTGAATCCCAAAGCTTTGGTTGGAGTTTTACACACATTTGCATTTTTTATTGCATAAAAATGCTTCCCAGCTCCCTCTGCTGTACACTTTTTTTATTTTGACTCATAACTTCACAAAGGATGCTTTCCCAGTAAATTATCTTGGTTTTTAGAGAAGAACTCTCCCCTTTATACTAGTTACAGGCAGTGGTTTGAATCCCAAAGCTTTGGTTGGAGTTTTACACACATTTGCAGTTTTTATTGCTTAAAAATGCTTCCCAGCGCCTGCTGTACACTTTTTTTATTGTAACTCATAACTTCACAAAGGATGCTTTCCCAGTAAATTATCTTGCTTTTTCGAGTAAAACTCTCCCCTTTATACTAGTTACAGGCAGTGGTTTGAATCCCAAAGCTTTGGTTGGAGTTTTACACACATTTGCAGTTTTTATTGCTTAAAAATGCTTCCCAGCTCCCTCTGCTGTACATTTTTTTATTTTGACTCATAACTTCACAAAGGATGCTTTCCCAGTAAATTCTCTTGCTTTTTAGAGTAAAACTGTCCCCTTTAGATTAGTTGCAGGCAGTGGTTTGAATCCCAAAGCTTTGGTTGGAGTTTTACACACATTTACAGTTTTTATTAATTGAAAATGCTTCCCAGCGCCTGCTGTACACTTTTTTTATTGTAACTCATAACTTCACAAAGGATGCTTTCCAAGTAAATTCTCTTGCATTTCAGAGTAAAACTCTCCCCTTTATACTTGTTACAGGCAGTGGTTTGAATCCCAAAGCTTCGGTTGGAGTTTTACACACATTTGCAGTTTTTATTGCTTAAAAATGCTTCCCAGCTCCCTCTGCTGTACACTTTTTTTATTTTGACTCATAACTTCACAAAGGACGCTTTCCCAGTAAATTCTCTTGCTTTTTAGAGTAAAACTGTCCCCTTTAGATTAGTTGCAGGCAGTGGTTTGAATCCCAAAGCTTTGGTTGGAGTTTTACACACATTTGCAGTTTTTATTGCTTAAAAATGCTTTTCAGCGCCTGCTGTACACTTTTTTGATTGTAACTCATAACGTCACAAAGGATGCTTTCCCAGTAAATTATCTTGCTTTTTCGAGTAAAACTCTCCCCTTTATACTAGTTACAGGCAGTGGTTTGAATCCCAAAGCTTTGGTTGGAGTTTTACACACATTTGCAGTTTTTATTGTTTAAAAATGCTTCCCAGCTCCCTCTGCTATACACTTTTTTGATTTTGACTCATAACTTCACAAAGGATGCTTTCCCAGTAAATTATCTTGGTTTTTAGAGAAGAACTCTCCCCTTTATACTAGTTACAGGCAGTGGTTTGAATCCCAAAGCTTTGGTTGGAGTTTTACACTACATTTGCAGTTTTTTTTTGCTTAAAAATGCTTCCCAGCGCCTGCTGTACACTTTTTTTATTGTAACTCATAACTTCATAAAGGATGCTTTCCAAGTAAATTCTCTTGCATTTCAGAGTAAAACTCTCCCCTTTACACTTGTTACAGGCAGTGGTTTGAATCCCAAAGCTTTGGTTGGAGTTTTACAAATATTTGCAGTTTTTATTGCTTAAAAATGCTTCCCAGCTCAGTTGCTGTACACTTCTTTTTATTGTAACTCATAACTTCACGAAGGATGCTTTCCCAGTAAATTCTCTTGCTTTTTCGAGTAAAACTCTCCCCTTTATACTAGTTACAGGCAGTGGTTTGAATCCCAAAGCTTTGGTTGGAGTTTTACACACATTTGCAGTTTTTATTGCTTAAAAATGCTTCCCAGCTCCCTCTGCTGTACACTTTTTTTATTGTAACTCATAACTTCACAAAGGATGCTTTCCCAGTAAATTATCCTTGCTTTTTAGAGTAAGAACTCTCCCCTTTATACTAGTTAGCAGGCAGTGGTTTGAATCCCAAAGCTTTGGTTGGAGTTTTACACACATTTGCAGTTTTTATTGCTTAAAAATGCTTCCCAGCGCCTGCTGTACACTTTTTTGATTGTAACTCATAACTTCACAAAGGATGCTTTCCCAGTAAATTATCTTGCTTTTTCGAGTAAAACTCTCCCCTTTATACTAGTTACAGGCAGTGATTTGAATCCCAAAGCTTTGGTTGGAGTTTTACACACATTTGCAGTTTTTATTGCTTAAAAATGCTTCCCAGCTCCCTCTGCTGTACACTTTTTTGATTTTGACTCATAACTTCACAAAGGATGCTTTCCCAGTAAATTATCTTGGTTTTTAGAGAAGAACTCTCCCCTTTATACTAGTTACAGGCAGTGGTTTGAATCCCAAAGCTTTGGTTGGAGTTTTACACACATTTGCAGTTTTTTTTGCTTAAAAATACTTCCCAGCGCCTGCTGTACACTTTTTTTATTGTAACTCATAACTTCACAAAGGATACTTTCCAAGTAAATTCTCTTGCATTTCAGAGTAAAACTCTCCCCTTTACACTAGTTGCAGGCAGTGGTTTGAATCCCAAAGCTTTGGTTGGAGTTTTACACATATTTGCAGTTTTTATTGCTTAAAAATGCTTCGCAGCTCAGTTTGCTGTACACCTTTTTTTATTGTAACTCATAACTTCAAAAAGGATGCTTTCCCAGTAAATTATCTTGCTTTTTCGAGTAAAACTCTCCCCTTTATACTAGTTGCAGGCAGTGGTTTGAATCCCAAAGCTTTGGTTGGAGTTTTACACACATTTGCAGTTTTTATTGCTTAAAAGTGCTTCCCAGCTCCCTCTGCTGTACACTTTTTTTATTGTAACTCATAACTTCAAAAAGGATGCTTTCCCAGTAAATTATCTTGCTTTTTCGAGTAAAACTCTCCCCTTTATACTAGTTGCAGGCAGTGGTTTGAATCCCAAAGCTTTGGTTGGAGTTTTACACACATTTGCAGTTTTTATTGCTTGAAAATGCTTCCCAGCGCATGCTGTACACTTTTTTGATTGTAACTCATAACTTCACAAAGGATGCTTTCCAAGTAAATTCTCTTGCATTTCAGAGTAAAACTCTCCCCTTTACACTTGTTACAGGCAGTGGTTTGAATCCCAAAGCTTTGGTTGGAGTTTTACACATATTTGCAGTTTTTATTGCTTGAAAATGCTTCCCAGCGCCTGCTGTACACTTTTTTTTATTGTAACTCATAACTTCACAAAGGATGCTTTCCAAGTAAATTCTCTTGCATTTCAGAGTAAAACTCTCCCCTTTATTCTTGTTACAGGCAGTGGTTTGAATCCCAAAGCTTTGGTTGGATTTTTACACACATTTGCAGTTTTTATTGCTTAAAGATGCTTCCCAGCTCAGTCTGCTGTACACTTTTTTTATTGTAACTCATAACTTCACTAAGGATGCTTTCCCAGTAAATTACCTTGGTTTTTAGAGAAGAACTATCCCCTTTATACTAGTTAGAGGCAGTGGTTTGAATCCCAAAGCTTTGGTTGGAGTTTTACACACATTTGCATTTTTTATTGCATAAAAATGCTTCCCAGCTCCCTCTGCTGTACACTTTTTTTATTTTGACTCATAACTTCACAAAGGATGCTTTCCCAGTAAATTATCTTGGTTTTTAGAGAAGAACTCTCCCCTTTATACTAGTTACAGGCAGTGGTTTGAATCCCAAAGCTTTGGTTGGAGTTTTACACACATTTGCAGTTTTTATTGCTTAAAAATGCTTCCCAGCGCCTGCTGTACACTTTTTTTATTGTAACTCATAACTTCACAAAGGATGCTTTCCCAGTAAATTATCTTGCTTTTTCGAGTAAAACTCTCCCCTTTATACTAGTTACAGGCAGTGGTTTGAATCCCAAAGCTTTGGTTGGAGTTTTACACACATTTGCAGTTTTTATTGCTTAAAAATGCTTCCCAGCTCCCTCTGCTGTACATTTTTTTATTTTGACTACATAACTTCACAAAGGATGCTTTCCCAGTAAATTCTCTTGCTTTTTAGAGTAAAACTGTCCCCTTTAGATTAGTTGCAGGCAGTGGTTTGAATCCCAAAGCTTTGGTTGGAGTTTTACACACATTTACAGTTTTTATTAATTGAAAATGCTTCCCAGCGCCTGCTGTACACTTTTTTTATTGTAACTCATAACTTCACAAAGGATGCTTTCCAAGTAAATTCTCTTGCATTTCAGAGTAAAACTCTCCCCTTTATACTTGTTACAGGCAGTGGTTTGAATCCCAAAGCTTCGGTTGGAGTTTTACACACATTTGCAGTTTTTATTGCTTAAAAATGCTTCCCAGCTCCCTCTGCTGTACACTTTTTTTATTTTGACTCATAACTTCACAAAGGACGCTTTCCCAGTAAATTCTCTTGCTTTTTAGAGTAAAACTGTCCCCTTTAGATTAGTTGCAGGCAGTGGTTTGAATCCCAAAGCTTTGGTTGGAGTTTTACACACATTTGCAGTTTTTATTGCTTAAAAATGCTTTTCAGCGCCTGCTGTACACTTTTTTGATTGTAACTCATAACGTCACAAAGGATGCTTTCCCAGTAAATTATCTTGCTTTTTCGAGTAAAACTCTCCCCTTTATACTAGTTACAGGCAGTGGTTTGAATCCCAAAGCTTTGGTTGGAGTTTTACACACATTTGCAGTTTTTATTGTTTAAAAATGCTTCCCAGCTCCCTCTGCTATACACTTTTTTGATTTTGACTCATAACTTCACAAAGGATGCTTTCCCAGTAAATTATCTTGGTTTTTAGAGAAGAACTCTCCCCTTTATACTAGTTACAGGCAGTGGTTTGAATCCCAAAGCTTTGGTTGGAGTTTTACACACATTTGCAGTTTTTTTTTGCTTAAAAATGCTTCCCAGCGCCTGCTGTACACTTTTTTTATTGTAACTCATAACTTCATAAAGGATGCTTTCCAAGTAAATTCTCTTGCATTTCAGAGTAAAACTCTCCCCTTTACACTTGTTACAGGCAGTGGTTTGAATCCCAAAGCTTTGGTTGGAGTTTTACAAATATTTGCAGTTTTTATTGCTTAAAAATGCTTCCCAGCTCAGTTTGCTGTACACTTCTTTTTATTGTAACTCATAACTTCACGAAGGATGCTTTCCCAGTAAATTCTCTTGCTTTTTCGAGTAAAACTCTCCCCTTTATACTAGTTACAGGCAGTGGTTTGAATCCCAAAGCTTTGGTTGGAGTTTTACACACATTTGCAGTTTTTATTGCTTAAAAATGCTTCCCAGCTCCCTCTGCTGTACACTTTTTTTATTGTAACTCATAACTTCAAAAAGGATGCTTTCCCAGTAAATTATCTTGCTTTTTCGAGTAAAACTCTCCCCTTTATACTAGTTGCAGGCAGTGGTTTGAATCCCAAAGCTTTGGTTGGAGTTTTACACACATTTGCAGTTTTTATTAATTGAAAATGCTTCCCAGCGCCTGCTGTCCACTTTTTTTATTGTAACTCATAACTTCACAAAGGATGCTTTCCAAGTAAATTCTCTTGCATTTCAGAGTAAAACTCTCCCCTTTATACTTGTTACAGGCATTGGTTTGAATCCCAAAGCTTCGGTTGGAGTTTTACACACATTTGCAGTTTTTATTGCTTAAAAATGCTTCCCAGCTCCCTCTGCTGTACACTTTTTTGATTTTGACTCATAACTTCACAAAGGATGCTTTCCCAGTAAATTACCTTGGTTTTTAGAGAAGAACTCTCCCCTTTATACTAGTTAGAGGCAGTGGTTTGAATCCCAAAGCTTTGGTTGGAGTTTTACACACATTTGCAGTTTTTATTGCTTAAAAATGCTTCCCAGCGCCTGCTGTACACTTTTTTGATTGTAACTCATAACTTCACAAAGGATGCTTTCCCAGTAAATTATCTTGCTTTTTCGAGTAAAACTCTCCCCTTTATACTAGTTACAGGCAGTGATTTGAATCCCAAAGCTTTGGTTGGAGTTTTACACACATTTGCAGTTTTTATTGCTTAAAAATGCTTCCCAGCTCCCTCTGCTGTACACTTTTTTGATTTTGACTCATAACTTCACAAAGGATGCTTTCCCAGTAAATTATCTTGGTTTTTAGAGAAGAACTCTCCCCTTTATACTAGTTACAGGCAGTGGTTTGAATCCCAAAGCTTTGGTTGGAGTTTTACACACATTTGCAGTTTTTTTTGCTTAAAAATACTTCCCAGCGCCTGCTGTACACTTTTTTTATTGTAACTCATAACTTCACAAAGGATACTTTCCAAGTAAATTCTCTTGCATTTCAGAGTAAAACTCTCCCCTTTACACTAGTTGCAGGCAGTGGTTTGAATCCCAAAGCTTTGGTTGGAGTTTTACACATATTTGCAGTTTTTATTGCTTAAAAATGCTTCGCAGCTCAGTTTGCTGTACACCTTTTTTTATTGTAACTCATAACTTCAAAAAGGATGCTTTCCCAGTAAATTATCTTGCTTTTTCGAGTAAAACTCTCACCTTTATACTAGTTGCAGGCAGTGGTTTGAATCCCAAAGCTTTGGTTGGAGTTTTACACACATTTGCAGTTTTTATTGCTTAAAAGTGCTTCCCAGCTCCCTCTGCTGTACACTTTTTTTATTGTAACTCATAACTTCAAAAAGGATGCTTTCCCAGTAAATTATCTTGCTTTTTCGAGTAAAACTCTCCCCTTTATACTAGTTGCAGGCAGTGGTTTGAATCCCAAAGCTTTGGTTGGAGTTTTACACACATTTGCAGTTTTTATTGCTTAAAAATGCTTCCCAGCGCCTGCTGTACACTTTTTTTATTGTAACTCATAACTTCACAAAGGATGCTTTCCAAGTAAATTCTCTTGCATTTCAGAGTAAAACTCTCCCCTTTACACTTGTTACAGGCAGTGGTTTGAATCCCAAAGCTTTGGTTGGAGTTTTACACATATTTGCATTTTTTATTGCTTAAAAATGCTTCCCAGCTCAGTTTGCTGTACACTTTTTTTTATTGTAACTCATAACTTCACGAAGGATGCTTTCCCAGTAAATTCTCTTGCTTTTTCGAGTAAAACTCTCCCCTTTATACTAGTTACAGGCAGTGGTTTGAATCCCAAAGCTTTGGTTGGAGTTTTACACACATTTGCAGTTTTTATTGCTTAAAAATGCTTCCTAGCTCCCTCTGCTGTACACTTTTTTTATTGTAACTCATAACTTCACAAAGGATGCTTTCCCAGTAAATTATCTTGCTTTTTCGAGTAAAACTATCCCCTTTATACTAGTTGCAGGCAGTGGTTTGAATCCCAAAGCTTTGGTTGGAGTTTTACACACATTTGCAGTTTTTATTGCTTAAAAATGCTTCCCAGCGCCTGCTGTACACTTTTTTTATTGTAACTCATAACTTCACAAAGGATGCTTTCCAAGTAAATTATCTTGCATTTCAGAGTAAAACTCTCCCCTTTACACTTGTTACAGGCAGTGGTTTGAATCCCAAAGCTTTGGTTGGAGTTTTACACACATTTGCAGTTTTTATTGCTTAAAAATGCTTCCCAGCTCCCTCTGCTGTACACTTTTTTTATTGTAACTCATAACTTCACAAAGGATGCTTTCCCAGTAAATTCTCTTGCTTTTTAGAGTAAAACTCTCCCCTTTAGATAGT
>NW_026904149.1:0-97059 GCF_024500275.1 Phycodurus eques | reverse complement strand
CCAAGGAAACTAATGCAGCCCTATGGGTGGAATGCAGCCCTATGGGTGGCACAAGTCAGTGCAAACTGTAGGCCGGTCCCAAGCCCGGATAAATGCAGAGGGTTGCGTCAGGAAGGGCATCCGGCTTAAAACCTTGCCAAACAAATATGAGCGTTCATCCAAAGAATTCCATACCGGATCGGTCGTGGCCCGGGTTAACAACGTCCGCCACCGGCGCCGTCAACCTGCGGGGCGCCGTTGGAAATTCAGCTACTGTGGGTCGAAGTCAAAGAAGAAGAGGAGGTGGAAAGCGGGTTCTTCGGCAGAAAGAGAAGAGGAAAACACAGAGCCTAGAACTGAATGTGGGGACTTTGAATGTTGGGACTATGACAGGAAAATCTCGGGAGTTGGTTGACATGATGATGAGGAGAAAGGTTGATATATTGTGTGTCCAGGAGACCAGGTGGAAAGGCAGTAAGGCTAGAAGTTTAGGGGCAGGGTTTAAATTATTTTACCATGGTGTCGATGGGAAGAGAAATGGAGTCGGGGTTATTTTAAAAGAAGAGTTGGCTAAGAATGTCTTTGAGGTGAAAAGAGTATCAGATCGAGTGATGAGGCTGAAATTTGAAATTGAGGGTGTTATGTGTAATGTGATTAGTGGCTATGCCCCACAGGTAGGATGTGACCTAGAGGTGAAAGAGAAATTCTGGAAGGAGCTAGATGATGTAGTTCTTAGCATCCCACTCAGAGAGAGAGTCGTAATTGGTGCAGATTGTAATGGACATGTTGGTGAAGGTAATAGGGGTGATGAAGAAGTGATGGGTAAATACGGCATCCAGGAAAGGAACTTGGAGGGACAGATGGTGGTAGACTTTGCAACAAGGATGCAAATGGCTGTAGTGAACACTTTTTTCCAGAAGAGGCACGAACATAGGGTGACCTATAAGAGCGGAGGTAGAAGCACACAGGTGGATTACATCTTGTGCAGACGATGTAATCTGAAGGAGGTTACCAACTGTAAGGTAGTGGTAGGGGAGAGTGTGGCTAGACAGCATAGGATGGTGGTGTGTAAGATGACTCTGGTGGTGGGGAGGAAAATTAGGAAGACAAAGGCAGAGAAGAGAACCATGTGGTGGAAGCTGAGACAGGACGAGTGTTGTGCAGCTTTTCGGGAAGAGGTGATACAGGCTCTCGGTGGACGGCAGGAGCTTCCAGAAGACTGGACCACTGCAGCCAAGGTGATCAGAGAAGCAGGCAGGAGAGTACTTGGTGTATCTTCTGGCAGGAAAGGAGAGAAGGAGACTTGGTGGTGGAACCTCACAGTACAGGAAATCATACAAGGAAAGAGGTTAGCTAAGAAGAAGTGGGACACTGAGAGGACCGAGGAGAGGCGAAAGGAATACATTGAGATGCGACACAGGGCAAAGGTAGAGGTGGCAAAGGCAAAACAAGAGGCATATGATGACATGTATGGCAGGTTGGACACTAAAGAAGGAGAAAAGGATCTATACAGGCTGGCCAGACAGAGGGACAGAGATGGGAAGGATGTGCAGCAGGTTAGGGTGATTAAGGATAGAGATGGAAATATGTTGACTGGTGCCAGCAGTGTGCTTGCTAGATGGAAAGAATACTTCGAGGAGTTGATGAATGAGGAAAATGATAGAGAAGGGAGAGTAGAAGAGGTAAGTGTGGTGGACCAGGAAGTGGCAATGATTAGTAAGGGGGAAGTTAGAAAGGCATTAAAGAGGATGAAAAATGGAAAGGCAAATGGGCCTGATGACATTCCTGTGGAGGTATGGAAGCATCTAGGAGAGGTGGCTGTGAAGTTTTTGACCAGCTTGTTCAATAGAATTCTAGTGCGTGAGAAGATGCCTGAGGAATGGAGGAAAAGTGTACTGGTGCCCATTTTTAAGAACAAAGGTGATGTGCAGAGCTGTGGCAACTATAGAGGAATAAAGTTGATGAGCCACACAATGAAGTTATGGGAAAGAGTAGTGGAGGATAGACTCAGGACAGAAGTGAGTATTTGCGAGCAACAGTATGGTTTCATGCCTAGAAAGAGTACCACAGATGCATTATTTGCCTTGAGGATGTTGATGGAAAAGTACAGAGAAGGTCAGAAGGAGCTACATTGTGTCTTTGTAGATCTAGAGAAAGCCTATGACAGAGTACCCAGAGAAGAACTGTGGTACTGCATGCGGAAGTCTGGAGTGGCAGAGAAGTATGTTAGAATAATACAGGACATGTACGAGGGCAGCAGAACCGCGGTGAGGTGTGCTGTAGGTGTGACAGAAGAATTTAAGGTGGACGTGGGACTGCATCAGGGATCAGCCCTGAGCCCCTTCCTTTTTGCAGTGGTGATGGATAGGCTGACAGATGAGGTTAGACTGGAATCCCCGTGGACCATGATGTTTGCAGATGACATTGTGATCTGCAGTGAAAGCAGGGAGCAGCTGGAGGAACAGTTAGAGGGATGGAGGCATGCACTGGAAAGAAGAGGAATGAAGATTAGCCGAAGTAAAACAGAATATATGTGCATGAATGAGAGGGCTGGTGGGGGAAGAATGAGGCTACAGGGAGAAGCGATAGCAAGGGTGGAGGACTTTAAATACTTGGGGTCAACCGTCCAGAGCAATGGTGAGTGTGGTCAGGAAGTGAAGAAACGGGTCAAAGCAGGTTGGAACGGGTGGAGGAAGGTGTCAGGTGTGTTATGTGACAGAAGAGTCTCTGCTAGGATGAAGGGCAAAGTTTATAAAACAGTAGTGAGGCCAGCCATGATGTACGGATTAGAGACAGTGGCACTGAAGAGACAACAGGAAGCAGAGCTGGAGGTGGCGGAAATGAAGATGTTGAGGTTCGCTCTTGGAGTGACCAGGTTGGATAAAATTAGAAATGAGCTCATCAGAGGGACAGCCAAGGTTCGATGTTTTGGAGACAAAGTTAGAGAGCGCAGACTTCAATGGTTTGGACACGTCCAGAGGAGAAATAGTGAGTATATTGGAAGAAGGATGATGAGGATGGAGCTGCCAGGCAAGAGAGCTCGAGGAAGACCAAAGAGAAGGTTGATGGATGTCGTGAGGGAAGACATGATGGCAGTTGGTGTTCGAGAGGAGGATGCAGGAGATAGGCTTACATGGAAAAGGATGACGCGCTGTGGCGACCCCTAACGGGACAAGCCGAAAGGAAAAGAAGAAGATACTGCCAAGGAAACTCTCATTTGGTTTCGAAGAAATAAATAAAGCTGCTAGACTATCCCAGTCAATCATCTGACCAATCAAAAATCTATGGAAAAAACTGATACTCAAGATTTGAAGACTGCTTGTGTGGAGAAATGGGCCAAAATCACAACAGAGCAATGCATGCGCCTCCTTTCTCCACACAGCAGGCGTCTTGAACCATCCATCCATTTACCTCCGCTTATCAGAGGTCGGGTCGCGGGGGAAGCACCCTCAGCATGGAAGCCCAGACTTCCCTCTCCCCAGCAACTTTCTCCAGCTCTTCCGAGGGCATCCCGAGGCGTTCCCAGGCCAGCCGAGTGTCAAAGTCTCTCCAGCGTGTCCTGGGTCTCCTCCCGGTGGGACGTGCCCGGAACACCTCATCTGGCTCCTCTCAATCCGGAGGAGCAGCGGCTCTACTCTGAGCCCCTCCCGGATGACCGAGCTTCTCACCCTCTCTCAAAGGGACAGCCCGGACACAGCGGAGTAAACTCATTTCGGATCCGGGATCTTGTTGTTTCGGTCACGACCCACAGCTTGTGACTATAGGTGAGGGTAGGAACGTAGATCGACCGGTAAATCGAGAGCTTCGGACCAATACAAAGTTTGCTTCACTGCAGACGCTGCACCGATCTGATATTTGAACTACTCCACTTGGGGCAGGATCTCATCCCCGACCCGGAGAGGCCACTCCGCCCTTTTCTGACTGAGGACGATGGTCTCAGATTTGGAGGTTAGGGTCTCATCCCAGCCGCTTCACACTCGGTTGCGAACCGTTCCAGTGAGAGTTAGAGATCACGGCTTGATGAAACCAACAGAACCACATAATCTACAAGAAGCAGACATGCAATACTGAGGCCACCAAACCGGACCCCCTCTACGCCTCTGCTGCGCCTAGAAATTATGTCCATAAAAGTTATGAACAGAATCGGTGACAGCCCGTATCACCTGGTTCGGCACCCCATACTTCCGAAGCACCCCCCACAGTACTCCCCGAGGGACGCGGTCGAACGCCTTCTCCAAGTCCACAAAACGCATGTAGACTGCTTGGGCGAACTCCCGTGCACCCTCGAGGACCCTGCTGAGGGTGTAGAGCTGGTCCACTGTTCCACGGCCAGGACGAAAACCACACTGCTCCTCCTGAACCTGAGATTCGACTACCCGACGGACCCTCTTCTCCAGCACCCCAGAATAGACCTTACCAGGAAGGGTTCCTGTAGTTGGAACACACCCTCCGGTCCCCCGTTTTAAAAAGGGGGCCCACCACACCAGTCTGCCAATCCAGAGGCGCTGTCCCCGATGTCCATGCGATGTTGCAGAGGCGTGTCAACCAGGACAGCCCCACAACATCTAGAGCCTTCAGGAACTCCGGGCAAATCTCATCTCATCCCATCCACCCTTTCCACCGAGGAGCTTTTTAACCATCTCTGTGACCTCAACCCCAGAGATAGGAGAGCCCGCCTCAGAGAACCCACACTCTGCTTCCTCATGGGAAGGCGTGTCGGTGGAATTGAGGAGGTCTTCGAAGTATTCTCCCCACCCACTCACAACGTCCCGAGTCGAGGTCAGCAGTGCCCCATCCTACACAGTGTTGATGGTGCACTGCTTCCCCCTCCTGAGATGCCGAATGGTGGACCAGAATTTCCTCGAAGCCGTGCGGAAGTCGTTCTCCATGGCCTCACCGAACTCCTCCCACGCCTCAGCTTCGTCTTCTTGACTTGGCGAAGCTCGTTTTCCTGCTTCCTCCACTTGCGAACCATGGATTTGTTGATCTTAAATTCTCTCGCGGCTGCTCGATTCCCATGTTCCTCCGTGTAACTGATAGCTTGCAGTTAAAACTGCGCTTCGTAGGTGCCATTTTCGGGGGTCCTGAGCCAAACCGATGTTTTGCACAATGCACATACCGGCGCTATATACCTACTGGGGACGTGCCTTTAACGTCCTCCTTCACACGCACCCTTCCCCCTTTAACGGTCGCGTGCTGTCCTCAGCCACGTCCGCTTTTCCTCTGTATAAGCAGCGTGTCGGCAGGAAATGCTCCCAGTCAGTCAAGGGGAGCGCTCATCACACAATATTTATAGATTTTGGAACTCGGTGCACACACAAGGCGTGCCGCATTATAAGGCGCCCCGTCCGTTTTGGAGAAAATTTAAGACTTTTAAGTACGTCTGATGGTCATGAAAATACAGTACTTCTGTTTTGGATCATTGTCCTGTTGCAACACCCGTTCTCCTTTGGGCTTCATCTGTTGGACTAATGGTCTGATGTGCTTCTGCAAGATATCTTGATCAATTTGTGAATTCATTTTTCCACTGACGATAGCAAGCTGTGCAGGCCCTGAGTGGGTGAAGCACGTCCAGACAATGATGCTCTCTCTACCATGCTGCACGGTTGGGCTTAGGTTTTGGTTGGTGTGCTGGGCCATTTTTCCTCTCCACACATGGTGTTGTGAGTTCCTCATAATCAATTCAGCTTTGGTTTCATCTGTCCACAGAATATTTTGTCAGTAGTGCTATGGATCATCCAGGTGCTCTTGAGCAAACTTCAAGTGTGCAGCAATATTTTTTTTAGGCAGCAACGGCTTCCACTTCCCACAACAAGCTGCTCAACTGAAGAAGTTAACTTTTCAAAGAAGTTTCCATCATGAGTTTAATATTCGAAATCTGTCACTATAGTTTAAGTCTGTTTTCTTTCATTTTTTGCCAGACTTCATGGTTCTGTGGTTGAGTTGGGCTGCAAAGTTAAGTTTCTGTGTGTTCCGCACCTTGTAAATTCATTTATGTTGACTTTTTGGCATCACTCGCTTGGAAGTACGCATTTACTACCCTTCTTTCCCCATAGTGTCTGTTGGCATCTTAACTAACTTCAAACTTTATACAGTTACTTCCTCAGTTTTCTAAATTCATTTTTATACAGTTTCACAGATTATTAGTTCGGGTACTAAAAATTAAGTGCACTCCAGTCTGGTTGTCTCGTCACTAAACCAAGTTGTTTCTTAGAGAAAATTTCGACTATTTTACAGACCCTTTCCAAAAATTTTGACTATCATGGAAAAGTTTATTTTTTCGTAGATTATAGATTCAGGGTTCACAATTTCAAGTATTTTTAAAAATTATTTTTACATAATTTGGGCTTCCAGCTCATAAAACCCTTCAGGAATTCAAAACATTTGAATACTATGACGAAATCACCATTTACTTCTCGTTTTTTTCAGGGAAAAAAAAGAAGGAAGAAATTACGGTCACAATAAATCAATCAAAATATGGTACTTTCAAAACGGTATGTTAATCTTAAATACTTGGTTGGGAATCCCTTTTTTTTTTTCATAAATCCCTTGATGCGCTGTGGCATTGAGGCAATCAGCCTGTGGCATTGCCTGGGAGTCATGGAGGCCCAGATTTCCTTCATGCTTGCTGTGAGTTCTTTTTTTTTGGGTCTGGTTCCCCTTATTTTCATATTGGTAATACCCCATAGATTCTCAGTGGGGTTTAGATCCGGCGAGTTGACTGGCCAGTCAAGCATTGTGATGACATGGGCATCAAATCAGCTTTTGGTGTTTCTGGCAGTATGGGCAGGTCCTGCTGGAAGATGAAATCTGCATCTCGATACAGATCCTCAGCAGAAGGAATCATGAAGTCCTCTAAAACATTCTGGTAGACTGTTGCAGTGACCTTGGATTTAAGAAAGCAGAGTTTGGTGTACTGGACATTGCACCCAAAATCATTACTGACTGTGGATATTTCACACAGGACCTCAAGCAGCTTGAGTTATGTTCTTCACCAGTCTTCCTTCAAACCCTTGGACCTTGATTCCAAAATGAAAGGCACACTTATTTCAATGAAAAAGAGGCCCTTGGACCACTGGCCAACAGTCCAGTCCTTCTCCTTGGTCCAGTTGAGACGCTTCCTACGTTGGCTCAGAAGTGGCTTGACCAGACGAACCAGATAGTTGTAAACCATCTCCTAGATGCGTCTGAATGTGGTGGTGTGACTCCCACCTCATTCCACTCTTTCTGGATCTCTGCTTGATTCTTGAATCTTGTCTGTTTGATCACCCGCTGAAGCCCACGCTCATCTCTTTTGCTGGTGCATCTTCTGCCATATTTTGTCCTTCCACTCGACTTCCCATTGATATGCGTGGACACACCACTCTGAACAGCCAGCCTCCTTAGCTATGAACATTTGTGGCTTACCCATCCTATGGAGGGTATCAATGAAAGTTTTCTGGACAGTTGTCAAGTCTGCAGTCTTCCCCATATTGAACCCAACTGAGACAATTGAACCAAACTGAAGCAATTTAATGACACCTAGGGAAACCTGTGCAGGTGCTTTGAGTTTCGTAGATGATAAGTTTCTGACACTCAGTATAAAACATTCATGGCCTGCAAAATTTGGGCTGATTTCTTTACAGTTTTAAAATGTTTGGAATTGCTGATTTTGTGGGTTTTATGAGCTGGAAGCCCAAATTATGTAAAAATAAACAAATAAATACTTGAAACTGTTTAAATTGTGGGCCCTGAATTGGTGAGGTTACACACTGATGTTGGACGAGAAGGCCTCGCTCTCAGACTTTGCTCTAATTCCTCCAAAAGAGGTTTTACAGGGTTGAGGTCAGGATTGTGCAGGCCGGTCAAGTTCCTCCGCATTAAACTCGCTCATCCATTTCTTTATGAACCTTGATTTGTGCACTGATGCACAGTCATGTTGGAACAGGAAGGGGCCATCTCCAAACTTTTCCCACAAAGTTGGAAATGTCCAAAATATTAGCCCCTGAGCTCCAGTGAAAGGAACTTTGAATGCTTCAGCATACCAAGAGATTTTGGACAGCCAAACAGATTACCTCTTCCTGTTCCAACATGTCTGTGCACCAGTGCACAAATCAAGGTTGATAAAGACATGGATGACAGAATTTGGTATGGATGAACTTGACTGGCCTGCACAGAGTCCTGCCCTCAACCTGATAGAACAGCTTTGGGTTGATTTCCGGTGGACAGTGAGCCAGGACATCTTGTCCAACACCAGTATGTGACCTCATAAATATGCTAGGCTATACACGATCTGAATTTTTGGTTCCGATCACAGAGTTTAAAAAAAAAAAAAAAAAAAAAAAAAAAAGAAAAAACAATAACTGATCACCGATCCGATCACAAGATGGAGCAATCTGTCTATTGAAATGACTTATTCATTTACTGTGTATACTTGTGTACTGTATACTGAGTATCTTCAAAAATATTCTCCAGTCAGTTCATGCATTCTAATCAGTCAGGTAACTTACTGGAATTAAATTACTTTATTGTAATTATATTACTTCACAAACAGATACTTTAAAGCATGATTCAACATAACGCCGGCATGTTTACGAACAACCGTGAGTGCTAGCACTAGCTTGCTAGGCTACATAACGTTTTGTTTGCTGCTTGTGAGCCGTATCAACCGTAACCATTAAAAGTATGTGAACATACCTCAAGCAATCCTTGAACAAATGTCTTCTTCCGAGCACTGGTGACCACCACCACCACACGTTTTTTCCCCATTTTGTTCTTTTTTGACCAACACAATACACGCGCGATCCATTGTTGTTGTCGTGGGCCTGGTAACGAGTGTATCCGGTCGCGTTTGATTTGACAAAGCCCAGTGATTGTAAATTACATCAAAAGACACGCGACAAGGCGAAAAATAAACTAGCTTTTGGATTCAAATATACTGTATACGACGGAGACACAGAGCAAATGCGGAGCCGATCAATGATGTAATTGATCGGATCGGCGAATTATGACATGAAAGCCGATCAGCCAATCAGCATAAAATGCAAATTTTTGGACGATACCGATCAAGCCGATCAGAGCGGTGTAAAGTCTAAAATATGCTCCTGGAAGAATGGGGGGAAAAAGATAAACTCACTCCTAAACCTTGTTGAAAGCCTTCCCACAAGAGTTGAAGCTGTTACAGCTGCAAAGGGTAGACTAACATATTAAACCATATGGATTTAGTGTGTGATATCACTTAAAATCATATGCGAGTCAAAGCAGGTGAGCGAATACTTTTGGAAATATTGTGCAACACTGAGACAGCAGATAGTCAAGCTTGTACATAGAGTGTATGTTGTTTATTGCGTTTTGTGAAATAGCTTGTGTTATTCAAATATGTACTAGGACAATTCAGGATTAATACCTAAACTTGATTTAAAAAAAATCTTTATTGATAATTTATAAATACTATAGACAGGGAGTTGGATATTAAGAAATCCACACAAATGAAAACTACTTGTCAGAGGGAATGAATGTTAAAATTGTTTGTATGTTCAAAAATGGTCAAATGAATAGACAATGATTCATTGGGTACATCTGAAACAGACAATAAACGGGATAGAATCGGAACTGTACCTTACAGGGAACCTCTTCAGTGACATGTGACCCACATCCTGGATAAATGTTATCTGATCTGAAAAAATATGTTACATCAATAAACATGTTTCTTGCACAATAACAGGTTTTTTTTGTTTAAAGCTGTTGTATTCACTCTTACTCACCCAAATTATGTAAAAATAAACAAATACTTTAACTTGTTTAAATTGAAGGCCCTGAATATATAATCTATGAAAGTTTAACTTTTTTAATGGAATTATGGA
Source organism: Phycodurus eques (assembly GCF_024500275.1). NCBI lineage: Eukaryota > Metazoa > Chordata > Actinopteri > Syngnathiformes > Syngnathidae > Phycodurus > Phycodurus eques. The sequence continues at coordinate 87,238 of NW_026904149.1, read as the reverse complement.
AATAAGGCTTTCCATGATATAATTGTTTTTTGGAAAAGGTCTGTATTATGCGATGACAAGCACTGCTGCTGTTTAATTTTGCAGTTATCTACCGTCCTCCTGGCCTTGACTCTGGCTTTTTCGATGAATTTTTCGACAGGGCTCGAGACTGTGACCAAAATGTCAGAATATGCGACCATTTTTTTCCCAATGTGTGCGAGTAAATATTTCATGTGGTGCACTTTCCCGAGTGCATGTTTTAATGCTCCCTGAACACAGTCTCACTACATCAGACATGGTGGTTGAAAGTCGCCAGCTTTTTCACTGCTTTCACATGCACGCTCTCCTTTCTGAAGATACAGTGGGAAAGTATTCAGAACCCCTAAAATGTTTCACTCTCTTATATTCCAGCATTTGCTAAAATCATTTGTTCATTTTTTCCCCTCAATGTACACACGCACCCCTTATTGACAGAAAAAAAACTGAATTGTTGACATTTTTGCAGATTTCTTAAAAAAGACAAATTAAATACCACACAGCCATAAGTATTAAGACCCTTTGCTGTGACAATCATATTTAACTCGGGTGCTGTCCATTTCTTCTGATCATCCTTGAGCTGGTTCTACAACGTCATTGGAGTCCAGCTGTGTTTGATTATGCTGATTGGACTTGATGAGGAAAGCCACACACCTGTCTATAAAAGACCTATCAGCTCACTATGCATGTCAGAGCAAATGAGAATCATGAGGTCAAAGGAACTGCCTGAAGAGCTCAGAGACAGAATTGTGGCAAGGCACAGATCTGGCCATGGTTACAAAAAAATTATCCTGCACTTAAGGTTTCTAAGAGCACAGTGGCCTCCATAATCCTTAAATTGAAGACGTTTGGGACGAACATAACGCTTCCGAGAGCTGGCCATCCTGCCAAACTGAGCAATTGGGGGAGAAGAGCCTTGGGGAGAGAGGTAAAGAAGAACCCAAAGATCATGGTGGCTGAGCTCCAGAGATGTAGTAGGAATATGGGAGAAAGTTCGAGAAAGTTAACCATCACTGCAGCCCTTCACCAGTCGGGACTTTATTGCAGCGGCCCCACGGAAACGTCTCCTCAGTGCAAAACTCGACAGATGACCGATCGTTTGTTTCAAATCTTAGACCAGTAGCTGAAAAGTAGGCGCGAAAAAGTCCTGCCAAAATCACATAGGTCGTCATGTTACAATTTAGTCAATAAAGGCCTACTACTGGAGCGAAAACGAGAGCTTTGACGCTCGCCGTTCGGCCCCACGACCTCCGAGAGGCTTGGAAGAGGCCTCCCCTGAAAGCTGGATTTCCACTGATGGTTTGTTTCAAATCTTAGCCCACTAGCTCAAAAGTAAGCGCTAAAAAGACCTGCCAAAGTTACATAGGTCGTCATGTTACAATTTAGTCAATAAAGGCCTACTACTGGAGCGAAACGGAGTGCTTTGACGTTCGCCGTTCGGCCCCACGACCTCTGAGAGACTTGGAAGAGGCCTCCCCTGAAAGCTGGATTCCCAAGGATTGTCTGTGTGAATTCCTAGCCCGCTAGGCTGAAATTAAGCGACCTAAAGTCGTGCCGAAGTCAAATCGGTCGTCATGGTACTCGAGCGAAACTGAGTGCTTTAACGCTCGCCGCTCGGCCCCACAGCCGTCCAGAGACTCCGGGGAGGCCTCCCCTGAAAGCTGGATTCCCACAGATCGTTTATTTAAAATCTTAGCCCAGTAGCTGAAAAGTAGGCGCAAAAAAGTCCTGCCAAAATCACATAGGTCGTCATGTTACAATTTAGTCAATAAAGGCCTACTACTGGAGAGAAACAGAGTGCTTTGACGCTCGCCGTTCGGCCCCACAGCTGTCCAGAGATTCGGGGGAGGCCTCCCCTGAAAGATGGATTCCCACCGATCGTTTGTTTCAAATCTTAGCTCACTAGCTCAAAAGTAAGCGCTAAAAAGTCCTGCCAAAATCACATAGGTCGTCATGTTACAATTTAGTCAATAAAGGCCTACTACTGGAGCGAAACCGAGTGCTTTGACGCTCGCCGTTCGGCCTCACGAGCTCCGAGAGGCTTGGAAGAGGCCTCGCTTGAAAGCTGGATTCCCAAGGCTTGTCTGTGTGAATTCCTAGCCCGCTAGGCAGAAATGAAGCGACCTAAAGTCGTGCCGAAGTCAAATCGGTCGTCATGGTACTCGAGCGAAACTGAGTGCATTAATGCTCGCCGCTCGGCCCCACAGCCGTCCAGAGACTCGGGGGAGGCCTCCCCTGAAAGCTGGATTCCCACCGATCGTTTGTTTCAAATCTTAGCCCAGTAGCTGAAAATTAGGCGCAAAAAAGTCCTGCCAAAATCACATGGGTCGTCATGTTACAATTTAGTCAATAAAGGCCTACTACTGGAGAGAAACTGAGTGCTTTGACGCTCGCCGTTCGGCCCCACAGCTGTCCAGAGACTCGGGGGAGGCCTCCCCTGAAAGCTGGATTCCCACCGATCGTTTTTTTCAAATCCTAGCTCACTAGCTCAAAAGTAAGCGCTAAAAGGTCCTGCCAAAGTCACATAGGTCGTCATGTTACAATTTAGTCAATAAACGCCTACTACTGGAGCGAAACCAAGTGCTTTGATGCTCGCCGTTCGGCCCCACGTCCTCTGAGAGGCTTGGAAGAGGCCTCCCCTGAAAGCTGGATTCCCACCGATCATTTACTTCAACTCTTAGCCCACTAGCTCAAACGTAAGCGCTAAAAAGTCCTGCCAAAGTCACATAGGTCGTCATGTTACAATTTAGTCAATAAAGGCCTAATACTGGAGAGAAACCGAGTGCTTTGACGCTCGCCGTTCGGCCACACAGCTGTCCAGAGACTCGGGGGAGGTCTCCCCTGTAAGCTGAATTCCCACCGATCGTTTGTTTCAAATCTTAGCCCACTAGCTCAAAAGTAGGCGCAAAAAAGTCCTGCCAAAGTCACATAGGTCGTCATGTTACAATTTAGTCAATAAAGGCCTACTACTGGAGAGAAACCGAGTGCTTTGACGCTCGCCGTTCGGCCCCACAGATGTCCAGAGACTCGGGGGAGGCCTCCCCTGAAAGCTGGATTCCCACCGATCGTTTGTTTCAAATCTTAGCCCAGCAGCTGAAAAGTAGGCGCAAAAAAGTCCTGCCAAAATCACATACGTCGTCATGTTACAATTTAGTCAATAAAGGCCTACTACTGGAGAGAAACCGAGTGCTTTGACGCTCGCCGTTCGGCCCCACGACCTCTGAGAGGCTTGTAAGAGGCCTCCCCTGAAAGCTGGATTCCCACTGATCGTTTGTTTCAAATCTTAGCCCAATAGCTCAAATGTAAGCGATAAAAAGTCATGCCAAAGTCACATAGGTTGTCATGGTACAAGAGCGAAACTGAGTGCTTTGACGCTCGCCGTTCGGCCCCACGACCTCCGAGAGGCTTGGGAGAGGCCTCCCTTGAAAGCTAGATTCCCAAGGATTGTCTGTGTGAATTCCTAGCCCGCGAGGCTTAAATTAAGCGACCTAAAGTCGTGCCGAAGTCAAATAGGTCGTCATGGTACAAGAGCGAAACTGAGTGCTTTAACGCTCGCCGCTCGGCCCAACAGCCGTCCAGAGACTCGGGGGAGGACTCCCCTGAAAGCTGGATTCCCACCGATCGTTTGTTTCAAATCTTAGCGCACTAGCTCAAAAGTAAGCGCTAAAAAGTCCTGCCAAAGTCACATAGGTTGTCATGTTACAATTTAGTCAATAAAGGCCGACTACTGGAGCGAAACCGAGTGCTTTGACGCTTGCCGTTCGGCCCCACGACCTCCGAGAGGCTTGGAAGAGGCCTCCCCTGAAAGCTGGATTCCCACCGATCGTTTGTTTCAAATCTTAGCGCACTAGCTCAAACGTAAGCGCTATAAAGTCCTGCCAAAATCACAAAGGTCGTCATGTTACAATTTACTCAATAAAGGCCTACTACTGGAGAGAAACCGAGTGCTTTGACGCTCGCCGTTCGGCCCCACAGATGCCCAGAGACTCGGGGGAGGCCTCCCCCTAAAGCTGGATTCCCACCGATCGTTTGTTTCAAATCTTAGCCCAGTAGCTAAAAAGTAGGCGCAAAAAAGTCCTGCCAAAATCACATAGGTCGTCATGTTACAATTTAGTCAATAAAGGCCTACTACTGGAGAGAAACCGAGTGCTTTGACGCTCGCCGTTCGGCCCCACGACCTCCGAAAGGCTTGGAAGAGGCCTCCCCTGAAAGCTGGATTCCCACCAATCGTTTGTTTTAAATCTTAGCCCACTAGCTCAAAAGTAGGCGCTAAAAAGTAATGCCAAAGTCACATAGGTCGTGATGTTACAATTTAGTCAATAAAGGCCTACTACTGGAGCGAAAACGAGTGCTTTGACGCTCGCCGTTCGGCCCCAAAGCCGTCCAGAGACTCGTGGGAGGCCTCCCCTGAAAGCTGGATTCCCACCGATCATTTATTTCAAATCGTAGCCCACTAGCTCAAACGTAAGCGCTAAAACGTCCTGCCAAAGTCACATAGGTCGTCATGTTACAATTTAGTCAATAAAGGCCTACTACTGGAGAGAAACCGAGTGCTTTGACGCTCGCCGTTCGGCCATACAGCTGTCCAGAGACTCAGGGGAGGCCTCCCCTGAAAGCTGGATTCCCACCGATCGTTTGTTTCAAATCTTAGCCCACGAGCTCAAAAGTAGGCGCTAAAACGTCCTACCAAATTCACATAGGTCGTCATGTTACAATTTAGTCAATAAAGGCCTACTACTGGAGAGAAACCGAGTGCTTTGATGCTCGCTGTTCGGCCCCACGACCTCCGAGAGGCTTGGAAGAGGCCTCCCCTGAAAGCTGGATTCCCACCGATTGTTTGTTTTAAATCTTAGCCCACTTGATCAAAAGTAGGCGCTAAAAGGCCCTGCCAAAATCACATAGGTCGTCATGTTACAATTTACTCAATAAAGGCCAACTACTGGAGAGAAACCGAGTGCTTTGACGCTCGCCGTTCGGCCCCACAGCTTTCCAGAGACTCGGGGGAGTCGTACCCTGAAAGCTGGATTCCCACCGATCGTTTGTTTCAAATCTTAGCTCACTAGGCCAAAAGTAAGCGCTAAAATGTCCTGCCAAAATCACATAGGTCGTCATGTTACAATTTAGTCAATAAAGGCCTACTACTGGACCGAAACTGAGTGCTTTGACGCTCGCTGTTCAGCCCCACGACCTCTGAGAGGCTTGGAAGAGGCCTCCCCTGAAAGCTGGATTCCCACCGATCGTTTGTTTCAAATCTTAGCGCACTAGCTCAAAAGTAAGCGCTAAAAAGTCCTGCCAAAGTCACATAGGTTGTCATGTTACAATTTAGTCAATAAAGGCCTACTACTGGAGCAAAACCGAGTGCTTTGACGCTCGCCGTTCGGCCCCACGACCTCCGAGAGGCTTGGAAGAGGCCTCCCCTGAAAGCTGGATTCCCACCGATCGTTTGTTTCAAATCTGAGCCCAGTAGCTGAAAAGTAGGCGCTAAAAGGCCCTGCCAGAATCACATTGGTCGTCATGTTACAATTTACTCAACAAAGGCCAACTACTGGAGAGAAACCGAGTGCTTTGACGCTCGCCGTTCGGCCCCACAGCCGTCCAGAGACTCGGGGGAGGCCTCCCCTGACAGCTGGATTCCCACCGATCGTTTGTTTCAAATCTTAGCGCACTAGCTCAAAAGTAAGCGCTAAAAAGTCCTGCCAAAGTCACATAGGTTGTCATGTTACAATTTAGTCAATAAAGGCCGACTACTGGAGCGAAACCGAGTGCTTTGACGCTTGCCGTTCGGCCCCACGACCTCCGAGAGGCTTGGAAGAGGCCTCCCCTGAAAGCTGGATTCCCACCGATCGGTTGTTTCAAATCTTAGCCCAGTAGCTGAAAAGTAGGCGCTAAAAGGCCCTGCCAAAATCACATAGGTCGTCATGTTACAATTTACTCAATAAAGGCCTACTACTGGAGAGAAACCGAGTGCTTTGATGCTCGCTGTTCGGCCCCACGACCTCCGAGAGGCTTGGAAGAGGCCTCCCCTGAAAGCTGGATTCCCACCGATTGTTTGTTTTAAATCTTAGCCCACTTGATCAAAAGTAGGCGCTAAAAGGCCCTGCCAAAATCACATAGGTCGTCATGTTACAATTTACTCAATTAAGGCCAACTACTGGAGAGAAACCGAGTGCTTTGACGCTCGCCGTTCGGCCCCACAGCTTTCCAGAGACTCGGGGGCGTCGTACCCTGAAAGCTGGATTCCCACCGATCGTTTGTTTCAAATCTTAGCTCACTAGGCCAAACGTAAGCACTAAAATGTCCTGCCAAAATCACATAGGTCGTCATGTTACAATTTAGTCAATAAAGGCCTACTACTGGACCGAAACTGAGTGCTTTAACGCTTGCCGCTCTGCCCCACAGCCGTCCAGAGACTCGGGGGAGGCGTCCCCTGAAACTTGGATTCCCACCGATCGTTTGTTTTAAATATTAGCCCACTAGCTCAAACGTAAGCGCTATAAAGTCCTGCCAAAATCACAAAGGTCGTCATGTTACAATTTACTCAATAAAGGCCTACTACTGGAGAGAAACGAGTGCTTTGAGGCTCGCCGTTCGGCCGCACAGCCGTTCAGAGACTCGGGGGAGGCCTCGCCTGAAAGATGGATTCCCACCGATCGTTTGTTTCAAATCTTAGCCCACTAGCTCAAAAGTAAGCGCAAAATGTCCTGCCAAAACCACATAGGTCGTCATGTTACAATTTCGTCAATAAAGGCCTACGACTGGAGCGAAACTGAGTGCTTTGACGCTCGCTGTTCAGCCCCACGACCTCTGAGAGGCTTGGAAGAGGCCTCCCCTGAAAGCTGGATTCCCACCGATCGTTTGTTTCAAATCTGAGCCCAGTAGCTGAAAAGTAGGCGCTAAAAGGCCCTGCCAGAATCACATTGGTCGTCATGTTACAATTTACTCAACAAAGGCCAACTACTGGAGAGAAACCGAGTGCTTTGACGCTCGCCGTTCGGCCCCACAGCCGTCCAGAGACTCGGGGGAGGCCTCCCCTGACAGCTGGATTCCCACCGATCGTTTGTTTCAAATCTTAGCGCACTAGCTCAAAAGTAAGCGCTAAAAAGTCCTGCCAAAGTCACATAGGTTGTCATGTTACAATTTAGTCAATAAAGGCCGACTACTGGAGCGAAACCGAGTGCTTTGACGCTTGCCGTTCGGCCCCACGACCTCCGAGAGGCTTGGAAGAGGCCTCCCCTGAAAGCTGGATTCCCACCGATCGGTTGTTTCAAATCTTAGCCCAGTAGCTGAAAAGTAGGCGCTAAAAGGCCCTGCCAAAATCACATAGGTCGTCATGTTACAATTTACTCAATAAAGGCCAACTACTGGAGAGAAACCGAGTGCTTTGACGCTCGCCGTTCGGCCCCACAGCTTTCCAGAGACTCGGGGGAGTCGTACCCTGAAAGCTGGATTCCCACCGATCGTTTGTTTCAAATCTTAGCTCACTAGGCCAAACGTAAGCACTAAAATGTCCTGCCAAAATCACATAGGTCGTCATGTTACAATTTAGTCAATAAAGGCCTACTACTGGACCGAAACTGAGTGCTTTAACGCTTGCCGCTCTGCCCCACAGCCGTCCAGAGACTCGGGGGAGGCGTCCCCTGAAACTTGGATTCCCACCGATCGTTTGTTTTAAATATTAGCCCACTAGCTCAAACGTAAGCGCTATAAAGTCCTGCCAAAATCACAAAGGTCGTCATGTTACAATTTACTCAATAAAGGCCTACTACTGGAGAGAAACGAGTGCTTTGAGGCTCGCCGTTCGGCCCCACAGCCGTTCAGAGACTCGGGGGAGGCCTCGCCTGAAAGATGGATTCCCACCGATCGTTTGTTTCAAATCTTAGCCCACTAGCTCAAAAGTAAGCGCAAAATGTCCTGCCAAAACCACATAGGTCGTCATGTTACAATTTCGTCAATAAAGGCCTACGACTGGAGCGAAACCGAGTGCTTTGACGCTCGCTGTTCAGCCCCACGACCTCTGAGAGGCTTGGAAGAGGCCTCCCCTGAAAGCTGGATTCCCACCGATCGTTTGTTTCAAATCTTAGCGCACTAGCTCAAACGTAAGCGCTATAAAGTCCTGCCAAAATCACAAAGGTCGTCATGTTACAATTTACTCAATAAAGGCCTACTACTGGAGAGAAACCGAGTGCTTTGACGCTCGCCGTTCGGCCCCACAGATGCCCAGAGACTCGGGGGAGGCCTCCCCCTAAAGCTGGATTCCCACCGATCGTTTGTTTCAAATCTTAGCCCAGTAGCTGAAAAGTAGGCGCAAAAAAGTCCTGCCAAAATCACATAGGTCGTCATGTTACAATTTAGTCAATAAAGGCCTACTACTGGAGAGAAACCGAGTGCTTTGACGCTCGCCGTTCGGCCCCACGACCTCCGAAAGGCTTGGAAGAGGCCTCCCCTGAAAGCTGGATTCCCACCAATCGTTTGTTTTAAATCTTAGCCCACTAGCTCAAAAGTAGGCGCTAAAAAGTAATGCCAAAGTCACATAGGTCGTGATGTTACAATTTAGTCAATAAAGGCCTACTACTGGAGCGAAAACGAGTGCTTTGACGCTCGCCGTTCGGCCCCAAAGCCGTCCAGAGACTCGTGGGAGGCCTCCCCTGAAAGCTGGATTCCCACCGATCATTTATTTCAAATCGTAGCCCACTAGCTCAAACGTAAGCGCTAAAACGTCCTGCCAAAGTCACATAGGTCGTCATGTTACAATTTAGTCAATAAAGGCCTACTACTGGAGAGAAACCGAGTGCTTTGACGCTCGCCGTTCGGCCATACAGCTGTCCAGAGACTCAGGGGAGGCCTCCCCTGAAAGCTGGATTCCCACCGATCGTTTGTTTCAAATCTTAGCCCACGAGCTCAAAAGTAGGCGCTAAAACGTCCTACCAAATTCACATAGGTCGTCATGTTACAATTTAGTCAATAAAGGCCTACTACTGGAGAGAAACCGAGTGCTTTGATGCTCGCTGTTCGGCCCCATGACCTCCGAGAGGCTTGGAAGAGGCCTCCCCTGAAAGCTGGATTCCCACCGATTGTTTGTTTTAAATCTTAGCCCACTTGATCAAAAGTAGGCGCTAAAAGGCCCTGCCAAAATCACATAGGTCGTCATGTTACAATTTACTCAATTAAGGCCAACTACTGGAGAGAAACCGAGTGCTTTGACGCTCGCCGTTCGGCCCCACAGCTTTCCAGAGACTCGGGGGAGTCGTACCCTGAAAGCTGGATTCCCACCGATCGTTTGTTTCAAATCTTAGCTCACTAGGCCAAAAGTAAGCGCTAAAATGTCCTGCCAAAATCACATAGGTCGTCATGTTACAATTTAGTCAATAAAGGCCTACTACTGGACCGAAACTGAGTGCTTTGACGCTCGCTGTTCAGCCCCACGACCTCTGAGAGGCTTGGAAGAGGCCTCCCCTGAAAGCTGGATTCCCACCGATCGTTTGTTTCAAATCTTAGCGCACTAGCTCAAAAGTAAGCGCTAAAAAGTCCTGCCAAAGTCACATAGGTTGTCATGTTACAATTTAGTCAATAAAGGCCTACTACTGGAGCAAAACCGAGTGCTTTGACGCTCGCCGTTCGGCCCCACGACCTCCGAGAGGCTTGGAAGAGGCCTCCCCTGAAAGCTGGATTCCCACCGATCGTTTGTTTCAAATCTGAGCCCAGTAGCTGAAAAGTAGGCGCTAAAAGGCCCTGCCAGAATCACATAGGTCGTCATGTTACAATTTACTCAACAAAGGCCAACTACTGGAGAGAAACCGAGTGCTTTGACGCTCGCCGTTCGGCCCCACAGCCGTCCAGAGACTCGGGGGAGGCCTCCCCTGACAGCTGGATTCCCACCGATCGTTTGTTTCAAATCTTAGCTCACTAGGCCAAACGTAAGCACTAAAATGTCCTGCCAAAATCACATAGGTCGTCATGTTACAATTTAGTCAATAAAGGCCTACTACTGGACCGAAACTGAGTGCTTTAACGCTTGCCGCTCTGCCCCACAGCCGTCCAGAGACTCGGGGGAGGCGTCCCCTGAAACTTGGATTCCCACCGATCGTTTGTTTTAAATATTAGCCCACTAGCTCAAACGTAAGCGCTATAAAGTCCTGCCAAAATCACAAAGGTCGTCATGTTACAATTTACTCAATAAAGGCCTACTACTGGAGAGAAACGAGTGCTTTGAGGCTCGCCGTTCGGCCCCACAGCCGTTCAGAGACTCGGGGGAGGCCTCCCCTGAAAGATGGATTCCCACCGATCGTTTGTTTTAAATCTTAGCCCACTAGCTCAAAAGTAGGCGCTAAAAAGTAATGCCAAAGTCACATAGGTCGTGATGTTACAATTTAGTCAATAAAGGCCTACTACTGGAGCGAAAACGAGTGCTTTGACGCTCGCCGTTCGGCCCCAAAGCCGTCCAGAGACTCGTGGGAGGCCTCCCCTGAAAGCTGGATTCCCACCGATCATTTATTTCAAATCGTAGCCCACTAGCTCAAACGTAAGCGCTAAAACGTCCTGCCAAAGTCACATAGGTCGTCATGTTACAATTTAGTCAATAAAGGCCTACTACTGGAGAGAAACCGAGTGCTTTGACGCTCGCCGTTCGGCCATACAGCTGTCCAGAGACTCAGGGGAGGCCTCCCCTGAAAGCTGGATTCCCACCGATCGTTTGTTTCAAATCTTAGCCCACGAGCTCAAAAGTAGGCGCTAAAACGTCCTACCAAATTCACATAGGTCGTCATGTTACAATTTAGTCAATAAAGGCCTACTACTGGAGAGAAACCGAGTGCTTTGATGCTCGCTGTTCGGCCCCACGACCTCCGAGAGGCTTGGAAGAGGCCTCCCCTGAAAGCTGGATTCCCACCGATTGTTTGTTTTAAATCTTAGCCCACTTGATCAAAAGTAGGCGCTAAAAGGCCCTGCCAAAATCACATAGGTCGTCATGTTACAATTTACTCAATTAAGGCCAACTACTGGAGAGAAACCGAGTGCTTTGACGCTCGCCGTTCGGCCCCACAGCTTTCCAGAGACTCGGGGGAGTCGTACCCTGAAAGCTGGATTCCCACCGATCGTTTGTTTCAAATCTTAGCTCACTAGGCCAAAAGTAAGCGCTAAAATGTCCTGCCAAAATCACATAGGTCGTCATGTTACAATTTAGTCAATAAAGGCCTACTACTGGACCGAAACTGAGTGCTTTGACGCTCGCTGTTCAGCCCCACGACCTCTGAGAGGCTTGGAAGAGGCCTCCCCTGAAAGCTGGATTCCCACCGATCGTTTGTTTCAAATCTTAGCGCACTAGCTCAAAAGTAAGCGCTAAAAAGTCCTGCCAAAGTCACATAGGTTGTCATGTTACAATTTAGTCAATAAAGGCCTACTACTGGAGCAAAACCGAGTGCTTTGACGCTCGCCGTTCGGCCCCACGACCTCCGAGAGGCTTGGAAGAGGCCTCCCCTGAAAGCTGGATTCCCACCGATCGTTTGTTTCAAATCTGAGCCCAGTAGCTGAAAAGTAGGCGCTAAAAGGCCCTGCCAGAATCACATAGGTCGTCATGTTACAATTTACTCAACAAAGGCCAACTACTGGAGAGAAACCGAGTGCTTTGACGCTCGCCGTTCGGCCCCACAGCCGTCCAGAGACTCGGGGGAGGCCTCCCCTGACAGCTGGATTCCCACCGATCGTTTGTTTCAAATCTTAGCTCACTAGGCCAAACGTAAGCACTAAAATGTCCTGCCAAAATCACATAGGTCGTCATGTTACAATTTAGTCAATAAAGGCCTACTACTGGACCGAAACTGAGTGCTTTAACGCTTGCCGCTCTGCCCCACAGCCGTCCAGAGACTCGGGGGAGGCGTCCCCTGAAACTTGGATTCCCACCGATCGTTTGTTTTAAATATTAGCCCACTAGCTCAAACGTAAGCGCTATAAAGTCCTGCCAAAATCACAAAGGTCGTCATGTTACAATTTACTCAATAAAGGCCTACTACTGGAGAGAAACGAGTGCTTTGAGGCTCGCCGTTCGGCCCCACAGCCGTTCAGAGACTCGGGGGAGGCCTCCCCTGAAAGATGGATTCCCACCGATCGTTTGTTTTAAATCTTAGCCCACTAGCTCAAAAGTAGGCGCTAAAAAGTAATGCCAAAGTCACATAGGTCGTGATGTTACAATTTAGTCAATAAAGGCCTACTACTGGAGCGAAAACGAGTGCTTTGACGCTCGCCGTTCGGCCCCAAAGCCGTCCAGAGACTCGTGGGAGGCCTCCCCTGAAAGCTGGATTCCCACCGATCATTTATTTCAAATCGTAGCCCACTAGCTCAAACGTAAGCGCTAAAACGTCCTGCCAAAGTCACATAGGTCGTCATGTTACAATTTAGTCAATAAAGGCCTACTACTGGAGAGAAACCGAGTGCTTTGACGCTCGCCGTTCGGCCATACAGCTGTCCAGAGACTCAGGGGAGGCCTCCCCTGAAAGCTGGATTCCCACCGATCGTTTGTTTCAAATCTTAGCCCACGAGCTCAAAAGTAGGCGCTAAAACGTCCTACCAAATTCACATAGGTCGTCATGTTACAATTTAGTCAATAAAGGCCTACTACTGGAGAGAAACCGAGTGCTTTGATGCTCGCTGTTCGGCCCCACGACCTCCGAGAGGCTTGGAAGAGGCCTCCCCTGAAAGCTGGATTCCCACCGATTGTTTGTTTTAAATCTTAGCCCACTTGATCAAAAGTAGGCGCTAAAAGGCCCTGCCAAAATCACATAGGTCGTCATGTTACAATTTACTCAATTAAGGCCAACTACTGGAGAGAAACCGAGTGCTTTGACGCTCGCCGTTCGGCCCCACAGCTTTCCAGAGACTCGGGGGAGTCGTACCCTGAAAGCTGGATTCCCACCGATCGTTTGTTTCAAATCTTAGCTCACTAGGCCAAAAGTAAGCGCTAAAATGTCCTGCCAAAATCACATAGGTCGTCATGTTACAATTTAGTCAATAAAGGCCTACTACTGGACCGAAACTGAGTGCTTTGACGCTCGCTGTTCAGCCCCACGACCTCTGAGAGGCTTGGAAGAGGCCTCCCCTGAAAGCTGGATTCCCACCGATCGTTTGTTTCAAATCTTAGCGCACTAGCTCAAAAGTAAGCGCTAAAAAGTCCTGCCAAAGTCACATAGGTTGTCATGTTACAATTTAGTCAATAAAGGCCTACTACTGGAGCAAAACCGAGTGCTTTGACGCTCGCCGTTCGGCCCCACGACCTCCGAGAGGCTTGGAAGAGGCCTCCCCTGAAAGCTGGATTCCCACCGATCGTTTGTTTCAAATCTGAGCCCAGTAGCTGAAAAGTAGGCGCTAAAAGGCCCTGCCAGAATCACATAGGTCGTCATGTTACAATTTACTCAACAAAGGCCAACTACTGGAGAGAAACCGAGTGCTTTGACGCTCGCCGTTCGGCCCCACAGCCGTCCAGAGACTCGGGGGAGGCCTCCCCTGACAGCTGGATTCCCACCGATCGTTTGTTTCAAATCTTAGCTCACTAGGCCAAACGTAAGCACTAAAATGTCCTGCCAAAATCACATAGGTCGTCATGTTACAATTTAGTCAATAAAGGCCTACTACTGGACCGAAACTGAGTGCTTTAACGCTTGCCGCTCTGCCCCACAGCCGTCCAGAGACTCGGGGGAGGCGTCCCCTGAAACTTGGATTCCCACCGATCGTTTGTTTTAAATATTAGCCCACTAGCTCAAACGTAAGCGCTATAAAGTCCTGCCAAAATCACAAAGGTCGTCATGTTACAATTTACTCAATAAAGGCCTACTACTGGAGAGAAACGAGTGCTTTGAGGCTCGCCGTTCGGCCCCACAGCCGTTCAGAGACTCGGGGGAGGCCTCCCCTGAAAGATGGATTCCCACCGATCGTTTGTTTTAAATCTTAGCCCACTAGCTCAAAAGTAGGCGCTAAAAAGTAATGCCAAAGTCACATAGGTCGTGATGTTACAATTTAGTCAATAAAGGCCTACTACTGGAGCGAAAACGAGTGCTTTGACGCTCGCCGTTCGGCCCCAAAGCCGTCCAGAGACTCGTGGGAGGCCTCCCCTGAAAGCTGGATTCCCACCGATCATTTATTTCAAATCGTAGCCCACTAGCTCAAACGTAAGCGCTAAAACGTCCTGCCAAAGTCACATAGGTCGTCATGTTACAATTTAGTCAATAAAGGCCTACTACTGGAGAGAAACCGAGTGCTTTGACGCTCGCCGTTCGGCCATACAGCTGTCCAGAGACTCAGGGGAGGCCTCCCCTGAAAGCTGGATTCCCACCGATCGTTTGTTTCAAATCTTAGCCCACGAGCTCAAAAGTAGGCGCTAAAACGTCCTACCAAATTCACATAGGTCGTCATGTTACAATTTAGTCAATAAAGGCCTACTACTGGAGAGAAACCGAGTGCTTTGATGCTCGCTGTTCGGCCCCACGACCTCCGAGAGGCTTGGAAGAGGCCTCCCCTGAAAGCTGGATTCCCACCGATTGTTTGTTTTAAATCTTAGCCCACTTGATCAAAAGTAGGCGCTAAAAGGCCCTGCCAAAATCACATAGGTCGTCATGTTACAATTTACTCAATTAAGGCCAACTACTGGAGAGAAACCGAGTGCTTTGACGCTCGCCGTTCGGCCCCACAGCTTTCCAGAGACTCGGGGGAGTCGTACCCTGAAAGCTGGATTCCCACCGATCGTTTGTTTCAAATCTTAGCTCACTAGGCCAAAAGTAAGCGCTAAAATGTCCTGCCAAAATCACATAGGTCGTCATGTTACAATTTAGTCAATAAAGGCCTACTACTGGACCGAAACTGAGTGCTTTGACGCTCGCTGTTCAGCCCCACGACCTCTGAGAGGCTTGGAAGAGGCCTCCCCTGAAAGCTGGATTCCCACCGATCGTTTGTTTCAAATCTTAGCGCACTAGCTCAAAAGTAAGCGCTAAAAAGTCCTGCCAAAGTCACATAGGTTGTCATGTTACAATTTAGTCAATAAAGGCCTACTACTGGAGCAAAACCGAGTGCTTTGACGCTCGCCGTTCGGCCCCACGACCTCCGAGAGGCTTGGAAGAGGCCTCCCCTGAAAGCTGGATTCCCACCGATCGTTTGTTTCAAATCTGAGCCCAGTAGCTGAAAAGTAGGCGCTAAAAGGCCCTGCCAGAATCACATAGGTCGTCATGTTACAATTTACTCAACAAAGGCCAACTACTGGAGAGAAACCGAGTGCTTTGACGCTCGCCGTTCGGCCCCACAGCCGTCCAGAGACTCGGGGGAGGCCTCCCCTGACAGCTGGATTCCCACCGATCGTTTGTTTCAAATCTTAGCTCACTAGGCCAAACGTAAGCACTAAAATGTCCTGCCAAAATCACATAGGTCGTCATGTTACAATTTAGTCAATAAAGGCCTACTACTGGACCGAAACTGAGTGCTTTAACGCTTGCCGCTCTGCCCCACAGCCGTCCAGAGACTCGGGGGAGGCGTCCCCTGAAACTTGGATTCCCACCGATCGTTTGTTTTAAATATTAGCCCACTAGCTCAAACGTAAGCGCTATAAAGTCCTGCCAAAATCACAAAGGTCGTCATGTTACAATTTACTCAATAAAGGCCTACTACTGGAGAGAAACGAGTGCTTTGAGGCTCGCCGTTCGGCCCCACAGCCGTTCAGAGACTCGGGGGAGGCCTCCCCTGAAAGATGGATTCCCACCGATCGTTTGTTTCAAATCTTAGCCCACTAGCTCAAAAGTAAGCGCAAAATGTCCTGCCAAAACCACATAGGTCGTCATGTTACAATTTCGTCAATAAAGGCCTACGACTGGAGCGAAACCGAGTGCTTTGACGATCGCCGTTCGGCCCCACGACCTCTGAGAGGCTTGGAAGAGGCCTCCCCTGAAAGCTGGTTTCCCACCGATCGTTTATTTAAAATCTTAGCCGACTAGCTCAAAAGTAGGCGCTAAAAGGTCCCGCCAAAGTCACATAGGTCGTCATGTTACAATTTAGTCAACAAAGGCCTACTACTGGAGAGAAACCGAGTGCTTTGACGCTCGCCGTTCGGCCCCACAGATGCCCAGAGACTCGGGGGAGGCCTCCCCCTAAAGCTGGATTCCCACCGATCGTTTGTTTCAAATCTTAGCCCAGTAGCTGAAAAGTAGGCGCAAAAAAGTCCTGCCAAAATCACATAGGTCGTCATGTTACAATTTAGTCAATAAAGGCCTACTACTGGAGAGAAACCGAGTGCTTTGACGCGCGCCGTTCGGCCCCACGACCTCCGAAAGGCTTGGAAGAGGCCTCCCCTGAAAGCTGGATTCCCACCGATCGTTTGTTTTAAATCTTAGCCCACTAGCTCAAAAGTAGGCGCTAAAAAGTAATGCCAAAGTCACATAGGTCGTGATGTTACAATTTAGTCAATAAAGGCCTACTACTGGAGCGAAAACGAGTGCTTTGACGCTCGCCGTTCGGCCCCAAAGCCGTCCAGAGACTCGTGGGAGGCCTCCCCTGAAAGCTGGATTCCCACCGATCATTTATTTCAAATCGTAGCCCACTAGCTCAAACGTAAGCGCTAAAACGTCCTGCCAAAGTCACATAGGTCGTCATGTTACAATTTAGTCAATAAAGGCCTACTACTGGAGAGAAACCGAGTGCTTTGACGCTCGCCGTTCGGCCATACAGCTGTCCAGAGACTCAGGGGAGGCCTCCCCTGAAAGCTGGATTCCCACCAATCGTTTGTTTTAAATCTTAGCCCACTAGCTCAAAAGTAGGCGCTAAAAAGTAATGCCAAAGTCACATAGGTCGTGATGTTACAATTTAGTCAATAAAGGCCTACTACTGGAGCGAAAACGAGTGCTTTGACGCTCGCCGTTCGGCCCCAAAGCCGTCCAGAGACTCGTGGGAGGCCTCCCATGAAAGCTGGATTCCCACCGATCATTTATTTCAAATCGTAGCCCACTAGCTCAAACGTAAGCGCTAAAACGTCCTGCCAAAGTCACATAGGTCGTCATGTTACAATTTAGTCAATAAAGGCCTACTACTGGAGAGAAACCGAGTGCTTTGACGCTCGCCGTTCGGCCATACAGCTGTCCAGAGACTCAGGGGAGGCCTCCCCTGAAAGCTGGATTCCCACCGATCGTTTGTTTCAAATCTTAGCCCACGAGCTCAAAAGTAGGCGCTAAAACGTCCTACCAAATTCACATAGGTCGTCATGTTACAATTTAGTCAATAAAGGCCTACTACTGGAGAGAAACCGAGTGCTTTGATGCTCGCTGTTCGGCCCCACGACCTCCGAGAGGCTTGGAAGAGGCCTCCCCTGAAAGCTGGATTCCCACCGATTGTTTGTTTTAAATCTTAGCCCACTTGATCAAAAGTAGGCGCTAAAAGGCCCTGCCAAAATCACATAGGTCGTCATGTTACAATTTACTCAATTAAGGCCAACTACTGGAGAGAAACCGAGTGCTTTGACGCTCGCCGTTCGGCCCCACAGCTTTCCAGAGACTCGGGGGAGTCGTACCCTGAAAGCTGGATTCCCACCGATCGTTTGTTTCAAATCTTAGCTCACTAGGCCAAAAGTAAGCGCTAAAATGTCCTGCCAAAATCACATAGGTCGTCATGTTACAATTTAGTCAATAAAGGCCTACTACTGGACCGAAACTGAGTGCTTTGACGCTCGCTGTTCAGCCCCACGACCTCTGAGAGGCTTGGAAGAGGCCTCCCCTGAAAGCTGGATTCCCACCGATCGTTTGTTTCAAATCTTAGCGCACTAGCTCAAAAGTAAGCGCTAAAAAGTCCTGCCAAAGTCACATAGGTTGTCATGTTACAATTTAGTCAATAAAGGCCTACTACTGGAGCAAAACCGAGTGCTTTGACGCTCGCCGTTCGGCCCCACGACCTCCGAGAGGCTTGGAAGAGGCCTCCCCTGAAAGCTGGATTCCCACCGATCGTTTGTTTCAAATCTGAGCCCAGTAGCTGAAAAGTAGGCGCTAAAAGGCCCTGCCAGAATCACATAGGTCGTCATGTTACAATTTACTCAACAAAGGCCAACTACTGGAGAGAAACCGAGTGCTTTGACGCTCGCCGTTCGGCCCCACAGCCGTCCAGAGACTCGGGGGAGGCCTCCCCTGACAGCTGGATTCCCACCGATCGTTTGTTTCAAATCTTAGCTCACTAGGCCAAACGTAAGCACTAAAATGTCCTGCCAAAATCACATAGGTCGTCATGTTACAATTTAGTCAATAAAGGCCTACTACTGGACCGAAACTGAGTGCTTTAACGCTTGCCGCTCTGCCCCACAGCCGTCCAGAGACTCGGGGGAGGCGTCCCCTGAAACTTGGATTCCCACCGATCGTTTGTTTTAAATATTAGCCCACTAGCTCAAACGTAAGCGCTATAAAGTCCTGCCAAAATCACAAAGGTCGTCATGTTACAATTTACTCAATAAAGGCCTACTACTGGAGAGAAACGAGTGCTTTGAGGCTCGCCGTTCGGCCCCACAGCCGTTCAGAGACTCGGGGGAGGCCTCCCCTGAAAGATGGATTCCCACCGATCGTTTGTTTCAAATCTTAGCCCACTAGCTCAAAAGTAAGCGCAAAATGTCCTGCCAAAACCACATAGGTCGTCATGTTACAATTTCGTCAATAAAGGCCTACGACTGGAGCGAAACCGAGTGCTTTGACGATCGCCGTTCGGCCCCACGACCTCTGAGAGGCTTGGAAGAGGCCTCCCCTGAAAGCTGGTTTCCCACCGATCGTTTATTTAAAATCTTAGCCGACTAGCTCAAAAGTAGGCGCTAAAAGGTCCCGCCAAAGTCACATAGGTCGTCATGTTACAATTTAGTCAACAAAGGCCTACTACTGGAGAGAAACCGAGTGCTTTGACGCTCGCCGTTCGGCCCCACAGATGCCCAGAGACTCGGGGGAGGCCTCCCCCTAAAGCTGGATTCCCACCGATCGTTTGTTTCAAATCTTAGCCCAGTAGCTGAAAAGTAGGCGCAAAAAAGTCCTGCCAAAATCACATAGGTCGTCATGTTACAATTTAGTCAATAAAGGCCTACTACTGGAGAGAAACCGAGTGCTTTGACGCGCGCCGTTCGGCCCCACGACCTCCGAAAGGCTTGGAAGAGGCCTCCCCTGAAAGCTGGATTCCCACCGATCGTTTGTTTTAAATCTTAGCCCACTAGCTCAAAAGTAGGCGCTAAAAAGTAATGCCAAAGTCACATAGGTCGTGATGTTACAATTTAGTCAATAAAGGCCTACTACTGGAGCGAAAACGAGTGCTTTGACGCTCGCCGTTCGGCCCCAAAGCCGTCCAGAGACTCGTGGGAGGCCTCCCCTGAAAGCTGGATTCCCACCGATCATTTATTTCAAATCGTAGCCCACTAGCTCAAACGTAAGCGCTAAAACGTCCTGCCAAAGTCACATAGGTCGTCATGTTACAATTTAGTCAATAAAGGCCTACTACTGGAGAGAAACCGAGTGCTTTGACGCTCGCCGTTCGGCCATACAGCTGTCCAGAGACTCAGGGGAGGCCTCCCCTGAAAGCTGGATTCCCACCAATCGTTTGTTTTAAATCTTAGCCCACTAGCTCAAAAGTAGGCGCTAAAAAGTAATGCCAAAGTCACATAGGTCGTGATGTTACAATTTAGTCAATAAAGGCCTACTACTGGAGCGAAAACGAGTGCTTTGACGCTCGCCGTTCGGCCCCAAAGCCGTCCAGAGACTCGTGGGAGGCCTCCCATGAAAGCTGGATTCCCACCGATCATTTATTTCAAATCGTAGCCCACTAGCTCAAACGTAAGCGCTAAAACGTCCTGCCAAAGTCACATAGGTCGTCATGTTACAATTTAGTCAATAAAGGCCTACTACTGGAGAGAAACCGAGTGCTTTGACGCTCGCCGTTCGGCCATACAGCTGTCCAGAGACTCAGGGGAGGCCTCCCCTGAAAGCTGGATTCCCACCGATCGTTTGTTTCAAATCTTAGCCCACGAGCTCAAAAGTAGGCGCTAAAACGTCCTACCAAATTCACATAGGTCGTCATGTTACAATTTAGTCAATAAAGGCCTACTACTGGAGAGAAACCGAGTGCTTTGACGATCGCCGTTCGGCCCCACGACCTCTGAGAGGCTTGGAAGAGGCCTCCCCTGAAAGCTGGTTTCCCACCGATCGTTTATTTAAAATCTTAGCCGACTAGCTCAAAAGTAGGCGCTAAAAGGTCCCGCCAAAGTCACATAGGTCGTCATGTTACAATTTAGTCAACAAAGGCCTACTACTGGAGAGAAACCGAGTGCTTTGACGCTCGCCGTTCGGCCCCACAGATGCCCAGAGACTCGGGGGAGGCCTCCCCCTAAAGCTGGATTCCCACCGATCGTTTGTTTCAAATCTTAGCCCAGTAGCTGAAAAGTAGGCGCAAAAAAGTCCTGCCAAAATCACATAGGTCGTCATGTTACAATTTAGTCAATAAAGGCCTACTACTGGAGAGAAACCGAGTGCTTTGACGCGCGCCGTTCGGCCCCACGACCTCCGAAAGGCTTGGAAGAGGCCTCCCCTGAAAGCTGGATTCCCACCGATCGTTTGTTTTAAATCTTAGCCCACTAGCTCAAAAGTAGGCGCTAAAAAGTAATGCCAAAGTCACATAGGTCGTGATGTTACAATTTAGTCAATAAAGGCCTACTACTGGAGCGAAAACGAGTGCTTTGACGCTCGCCGTTCGGCCCCAAAGCCGTCCAGAGACTCGTGGGAGGCCTCCCCTGAAAGCTGGATTCCCACCGATCATTTATTTCAAATCGTAGCCCACTAGCTCAAACGTAAGCGCTAAAACGTCCTGCCAAAGTCACATAGGTCGTCATGTTACAATTTAGTCAATAAAGGCCTACTACTGGAGAGAAACCGAGTGCTTTGACGCTCGCCGTTCGGCCATACAGCTGTCCAGAGACTCAGGGGAGGCCTCCCCTGAAAGCTGGATTCCCACCAATCGTTTGTTTTAAATCTTAGCCCACTAGCTCAAAAGTAGGCGCTAAAAAGTAATGCCAAAGTCACATAGGTCGTGATGTTACAATTTAGTCAATAAAGGCCTACTACTGGAGCGAAAACGAGTGCTTTGACGCTCGCCGTTCGGCCCCAAAGCCGTCCAGAGACTCGTGGGAGGCCTCCCATGAAAGCTGGATTCCCACCGATCATTTATTTCAAATCGTAGCCCACTAGCTCAAACGTAAGCGCTAAAACGTCCTGCCAAAGTCACATAGGTCGTCATGTTACAATTTAGTCAATAAAGGCCTACTACTGGAGAGAAACCGAGTGCTTTGACGCTCGCCGTTCGGCCATACAGCTGTCCAGAGACTCAGGGGAGGCCTCCCCTGAAAGCTGGATTCCCACCGATCGTTTGTTTCAAATCTTATCCCACGAGCTCAAAAGTAGGCGCTAAAACGTCCTACCAAATTCACATAGGTCGTCATGTTACAATTTAGTCAATAAAGGCCTACTACTGGAGAGAAACCGAGTGCTTTGATGCTCGCTGTTCGGCCCCACGACCTCCGAGAGGCTTGGAAGAGGCCTCCCCTGAAAGCTGGATTCCCACCGATTGTTTGTTTTAAATCTTAGCCCACTTGATCAAAAGTAGGCGCTAAAAGGCCCTGCCAAAATCACATAGGTCGTCATGTTACAATTTACTCAATTAAGGCCAACTACTGGAGAGAAACCGAGTGCTTTGACGCTCGCCGTTCGGCCCCACAGCTTTCCAGAGACTCGGGGGAGTCGTACCCTGAAAGCTGGATTCCCACCGATCGTTTGTTTCAAATCTTAGCTCACTAGGCCAAAAGTAAGCGCTAAAATGTCCTGCCAAAATCACATAGGTCGTCATGTTACAATTTAGTCAATAAAGGCCTACTACTGGACCGAAACTGAGTGCTTTGACGCTCGCTGTTCAGCCCCACGACCTCTGAGAGGCTTGGAAGAGGCCTCCCCTGAAAGCTGGATTCCCACCGATCGTTTGTTTCAAATCTTAGCGCACTAGCTCAAAAGTAAGCGCTAAAAAGTCCTGCCAAAGTCACATAGGTTGTCATGTTACAATTTAGTCAATAAAGGCCTACTACTGGAGCAAAACCGAGTGCTTTGACGCTCGCCGTTCGGCCCCACGACCTCCGAGAGGCTTGGAAGAGGCCTCCCCTGAAAGCTGGATTCCCACCGATCGTTTGTTTCAAATCTGAGCCCAGTAGCTGAAAAGTAGGCGCTAAAAGGCCCTGCCAGAATCACATAGGTCGTCATGTTACAATTTACTCAACAAAGGCCAACTACTGGAGAGAAACCGAGTGCTTTGACGCTCGCCGTTCGGCCCCACAGCCGTCCAGAGACTCGGGGGAGGCCTCCCCTGACAGCTGGATTCCCACCGATCGTTTGTTTCAAATCTTAGCTCACTAGGCCAAACGTAAGCACTAAAATGTCCTGCCAAAATCACATAGGTCGTCATGTTACAATTTAGTCAATAAAGGCCTACTACTGGACCGAAACTGAGTGCTTTAACGCTTGCCGCTCTGCCCCACAGCCGTCCAGAGACTCGGGGGAGGCGTCCCCTGAAACTTGGATTCCCACCGATCGTTTGTTTTAAATATTAGCCCACTAGCTCAAACGTAAGCGCTATAAAGTCCTGCCAAAATCACAAAGGTCGTCATGTTACAATTTACTCAATAAAGGCCTACTACTGGAGAGAAACGAGTGCTTTGAGGCTCGCCGTTCGGCCCCACAGCCGTTCAGAGACTCGGGGGAGGCCTCCCCTGAAAGATGGATTCCCACCGATCGTTTGTTTCAAATCTTAGCCCACTAGCTCAAAAGTAAGCGCAAAATGTCCTGCCAAAACCACATAGGTCGTCATGTTACAATTTCGTCAATAAAGGCCTACGACTGGAGCGAAACCGAGTGCTTTGACGATCGCCGTTCGGCCCCACGACCTCTGAGAGGCTTGGAAGAGGCCTCCCCTGAAAGCTGGTTTCCCACCGATCGTTTATTTAAAATCTTAGCCGACTAGCTCAAAAGTAGGCGCTAAAAGGTCCCGCCAAAGTCACATAGGTCGTCATGTTACAATTTAGTCAACAAAGGCCTACTACTGGAGAGAAACCGAGTGCTTTGACGCTCGCCGTTCGGCCCCACAGATGCCCAGAGACTCGGGGGAGGCCTCCCCCTAAAGCTGGATTCCCACCGATCGTTTGTTGCAAATCTTAGCCCAGTAGCTGAAACGTAGGCGCAAAAAAGTCCTGCCAAAATCACATAGGTCGTCATGTTACAATTTAGTCAATAAAGGCCTACTACTGGAGAGAAACCGAGTGCTTTGACGCGCGCCGTTCGGCCCCACGACCTCCGAAAGGCTTGGAAGAGGCCTCCCCTGAAAGCTGGATTCCCACCGATCGTTTGTTTTAAATCTTAGCCCACTAGCTCAAAAGTAGGCGCTAAAAAGTAATGCCAAAGTCACATAGGTCGTGATGTTACAATTTAGTCAATAAAGGCCTACTACTGGAGCGAAAACGAGTGCTTTGACGCTCGCCGTTCGGCCCCAAAGCCGTCCAGAGACTCGTGGGAGGCCTCCCCTGAAAGCTGGATTCCCACCAATCATTTATTTCAAATCGTAGCCCACTAGCTCAAACGTAAGCGCTAAAACGTCCTGCCAAAGTCACATAGGTCGTCATGTTACAATTTAGTCAATAAAGGCCTACTACTGGAGAGAAACCGAGTGCTTTGACGCTCGCCGTTCGGCCATAAAGCTGTCCAGAGACTCAGGGGAGGCCTCCCCTGAAAGCTGGATTCCCACCGATCGTTTGTTTAAAATCTTAGCCCACGAGCTCAAAAGTAGGCGCTAAAACGTCCTACCAAATTCACATAGGTCGTCATGTTACAATTTAGTCAATAAAGGCCTACTACTGGAGAGAAACCGAGTGCTTTGATGCTCGCTGTTCGGCCCCACAGATGTCCAGAGACTCGGGGGAGGCCTCCCCCTAAAGCTGGATTCCCACCGATCGTTTGTTTCAAATCTTAGCCCAGTAGCTGAAAAGTAGGCGCAAAAAAGTCCTGCCAAAATCACATAGGTCGTCATGTTACAATTTAGTCAATAAAGGCCTACTACTGGAGAGAAACCGAGTGCTTTGACGCTCGCCGTTCGGCCCCACGACCTCCGAAAGGCTTGGAAGAGGCATCCCCTGAAAGCTGGATTCCCACCGATCGTTTGTTTTAAATCTTAGCCCACTAGCTCAAAAGTAGGCGCTAAAAAGTCATGCCAAAGTCACATAGGTCGTGATGTTACACTTTAGTCAATAAAGGCCTCCTATTGGACCGAAACTGAGTGCTTTGATGCTCACCGTTCGGCCCCACGACCTCTGAGAGGCTTGGAAGAGGCCTCCCCTGAATGCTGGATTCCCACTGATCGTTTGTTTTAAATCTTAGCCCACTAGCTCAAAAGTAGGCGCTAAAAAGTCATGCCAAAGTCACATAGGTCGTCATGTTACAATTTAGTCAATAAAGGCCTACTACTGGAGCGACACCGAGTGCTTTGACGCTCGCCGTTCGGCCCCACAGCCGTCCAGAGACTCGGGGGAGGCGTCCCCTGAAAGCTGGATTGCCACCGATCGTTTGTATCAAATCTTAGCACACTAGCTCAAAAGTAGGCGCTAAAAAGTCATGCCAAAATCACATAGGTCGTCATGTTACAATTTAGTCAATAAAGGCCTACGACTGGAGCGAAACAGAGTGCTTTGACGCTCGCCGTTCAGCCCCACAACCTCCGAGAGGCTTGGAAGCGGCCGCCCCTGAAAGCTGGATTCCCACCGATCGTTTGTTTCAAATCTTAGCCCAGTAGCTGAAAAGTAGGCGCTAAAAAGTCCTGCCAAAATCACATAGGTCGTCATGTTACAATTTAGTCAATAAAGGCCTACTACTGGAGCGACACCGAGTGCTTTGACGCTCGCCGTTCGGCCCCACGACCTCTGAGAGGCTTGGAAGAGGCCTCCCCTGAAAGCTGGATTCCCAAGGATTGTCTGTGTGAATTCCTAGCCCGCTAGGCTGAAATTAAGCGACCTAAAGTCGTGCCGAAGTCAAATCGGTCGTCATGGTACTCGAGCGAAACTGAGTGCTTTAACGCTCGCCGCTCGGCCCCACAGCCGTCCAGAGACTCGGGGGAGGCCTCCCCTGAAAGCTGGATTCCCACCGATAATTTGTTTCAAATCTTAGCCCACTAGCTCAAAAGTAAGCGCTAAAAAGTCCTGCCAAAATCACATAGGTCGTCATGTTGCAATTTAGTCAATAAAGGCCTACTACTGGACCGAAACTGAGTGCTTTAACGCTCGCCACTCTGCCCCACAGCCGTCCAGAGACTCGGGGGAGGCGTCCCCTGAAAGCTGGATTCCCACCGACTGTTTCAAATCTTAGCCCACTAGCTCAAAAGTAGGCGCTAAAAAGTCATGCCAAAGTCACATAGGTCGTCATGTTACAATTTAGTCAATAAAGGCCTACTACTGGAGCGAAAACGAGTGCTTTAACGCTCGCCGTTCGGCCCCACGACCTCTGAGAGGCTTGGAAGTGGCCTCCCCTGAAAGCTGGATTCCCAAGGCTTGTCTGTGTAAATTCCTAGCCCGCTAGGCAGAAATTAGGCGACCTAAAGTCGTGCCGAAGTCAAATCGGTCGTCATGGTACTCGAGCGAAACTGAGTGCTTTAACGCTCGCCGCTCGTCCCCACGACCTCCGAGAGGCTCGGAAGAGGCCTCCCCTGAAAGCTGGATTCCCACCGACTGTTTGTTTCAAATCTTAGCCCACTAGCTCAAAAGTAAGCGCTAAAAAGTCCTGCCAAAATCACATAGGTCGTCATGTTACAATTTAGTCAATAAAGGCCTACTACTGGAGAGAAACAGAGTGCTTTGACGCTCGCCGTTCGACCCCACAGCTGTCCAGAGACTCGCGGGAGGCCTCCCCTGAAAGCTGGATTCCCAAGGATTGTCTGTGTGAATTCCTAGCCCGTTGGGCTAAAATTATGCGACCTAAAGTCGTGCCGAAGTCAAATCGGTCGTCATGGTACTCGAGCGAAACTGAGTGCTTTAACGCTCGCCGCTCGGCCCCACAGCCGTCCAGAGACTCGGGGGAGGACTCCCCTGAAAGCTGGATTCCCACCGATAATGTGTTTTAAATCTTAGCCCACTAGCTCAAACGTAAGCGCTAAAAAGTCCTGCCAAAATCACATAGGTCGTCATGTTACAATTTAGTCAATAAAGGCCTACTACTGGAGCGACACCGAGTGCTTTGACGCTCGCCGTTCGCCCCACAGCCGTCCAGAGACTCGGGGGAGGCGTCCCCTGAAAGCTGGATTGCCACCGATCGTTTGTATCAAATCTTAGCACACTAGCTCAAAAGTAGGCGCTAAAAAGTCATGCCAAAATCACATAGGTCGTCATGTTACAATTTAGTCAATAAAGGCCTACGACTGGAGCGAAACAGAGTGCTTTGACGCTCGCCGTTCAGCCCCACAACCTCCGAGAGGCTTGGAAGCGGCCGCCCCTGAAAGCTGGATTCCCACCGATCGTTTGTTTCAAATCTTAGCCCAGTAGCTGAAAAGTAGGCGCTAAAAAGTCCTGCCAAAATCACATAGGTCGTCATGTTACAATTTAGTCAATAAAGGCCTACTACTGGAGCGACACCGAGTGCTTTGACGCTCGCCGTTCGGCCCCACGACCTCTGAGAGGCTTGGAAGAGGCCTCCCCTGAAAGCTGGATTCCCAAGGATTGTCTGTGTGAATTCCTAGCCCGCTAGGCTGAAATTAAGCGACCTAAAGTCGTGCCGAAGTCAAATCGGTCGTCATGGTACTCGAGCGAAACTGAGTGCTTTAACGCTCGCCGCTCGGCCCCACAGCCGTCCAGAGACTCGGGGGAGGCCTCCCCTGAAAGCTGGATTCCCACCGATAATTTGTTTCAAATCTTAGCCCACTAGCTCAAAAGTAAGCGCTAAAAAGTCCTGCCAAAATCACATAGGTCGTCATGTTGCAATTTAGTCAATAAAGGCCTACTACTGGACCGAAACTGAGTGCTTTAACGCTCGCCACTCTGCCCCACAGCCGTCCAGAGACTCGGGGGAGGCGTCCCCTGAAAGCTGGATTCCCACCGACTGTTTCAAATCTTAGCCCACTAGCTCAAAAGTAGGCGCTAAAAAGTCATGCCAAAGTCACATAGGTCGTCATGTTACAATTTAGTCAATAAAGGCCTACTACTGGAGCGAAAACGAGTGCTTTAACGCTCGCCGTTCGGCCCCACGACCTCTGAGAGGCTTGGAAGTGGCCTCCCCTGAAAGCTGGATTCCCAAGGCTTGTCTGTGTAAATTCCTAGCCCGCTAGGCAGAAATTAGGCGACCTAAAGTCGTGCCGAAGTCAAATCGGTCGTCATGGTACTCGAGCGAAACTGAGTGCTTTAACGCTGGCCGCTCGTCCCCACGACCTCCGAGAGGCTCGGAAGAGGCCTCCCCTGAAAGCTGGATTCCCACCGACTGTTTGTTTCAAATCTTAGCCCACTAGCTCAAAAGTAAGCGCTAAAAAGTCCTGCCAAAATCACATAGGTCGTCATGTTACAATTTAGTCAATAAAGGCCTACTACTGGAGAGAAACAGAGTGCTTTGACGCTCGCCGTTCGACCCCACAGCTGTCCAGAGACTCGCGGGAGGCCTCCCCTGAAAGCTGGATTCCCAAGGATTGTCTGTGTGAATTCCTAGCCCGTTGGGCTAAAATTATGCGACCTAAAGTCGTGCCGAAGTCAAATCGGTCGTCATGGTACTCGAGCGAAACTGAGTGCTTTAACGCTCGCCGCTCGGCCCCACAGCCGTCCAGAGACTCGGGGGAGGACTCCCCTGAAAGCTGGATTCCCACCGATAATTTGTTTCAAATCTTAGCCCACTAGCTCAAACGTAAGCGCTAAAAAGTCCTGCCAAAATCACATAGGTCGTCATGTTACAATTTAGTCAATAAAGGCCTACTACTGGACCGAAACTGAGTGCTTTAACGCTCGCCACTCTGCCCCACAGCCGTCCAGAGACTCGGGGGAGGCGTCCCCTGAAAGCTGGATTCCCACCGACTGTTTCAAATCTTAGCCCACTAGCTCAAAAGTAGGCGCTAAAAAGTCATGCCAAAGTCACATAGGTCGTCATGTTACAATTTAGTCAATAAAGGCCTACTACTGGAGCGAAAACGAGTGCTTTAACGCTCGCCGTTCGGCCCCACGACCTCTGAGAGGCTTGGAAGTGGCCTCCCCTGAAAGCTGGATTCCCAAGGCTTGTCTGTGTAAATTCCTAGCCCGCTAGGCAGAAATTAGGCGACCTAAAGTCGTGCCGAAGTCAAATCGGTCGTCATGGTACTCGAGCGAAACTGAGTGCTTTAACGCTCGCCGCTCGTCCCCACGACCTCCGAGAGGCTCGGAAGAGGCCTCCCCTGAAAGCTGGATTCCCACCGACTGTTTGTTTCAAATCTTAGCCCACTAGCTCAAAAGTAAGCGCTAAAAAGTCCTGCCAAAATCACATAGGTCGTCATGTTACAATTTAGTCAATAAAGGCCTACTACTGGAGAGAAACAGAGTGCTTTGACGCTCGCCGTTCGACCCCACAGCTGTCCAGAGACTCGCGGGAGGCCTCCCCTGAAAGCTGGATTCCCAAGGATTGTCTGTGTGAATTCCTAGCCCGTTGGGCTAAAATTATGCGACCTAAAGTCGTGCCGAAGTCAAATCGGTCGTCATGGTACTCGAGCGAAACTGAGTGCTTTAACGCTCGCCGCTCGGCCCCACAGCCGTCCAGAGACTCGGGGGAGGACTCCCCTGAAAGCTGGATTCCCACCGATAATGTGTTTTAAATCTTAGCCCACTAGCTCAAACGTAAGCGCTAAAAAGTCCTGCCAAAATCACATAGGTCGTCATGTTACAATTTAGTCAATAAAGGCCTACTACTGGAGCGACACCGAGTGCTTTGACGCTCGCCGTTCGCCCCACAGCCGTCCAGAGACTCGGGGGAGGCGTCCCCTGAAAGCTGGATTGCCACCGATCGTTTGTATCAAATCTTAGCACACTAGCTCAAAAGTAGGCGCTAAAAAGTCATGCCAAAATCACATAGGTCGTCATGTTACAATTTAGTCAATAAAGGCCTACGACTGGAGCGAAACAGAGTGCTTTGACGCTCGCCGTTCAGCCCCACAACCTCCGAGAGGCTTGGAAGCGGCCGCCCCTGAAAGCTGGATTCCCACCGATCGTTTGTTTCAAATCTTAGCCCAGTAGCTGAAAAGTAGGCGCTAAAAAGTCCTGCCAAAATCACATAGGTCGTCATGTTACAATTTAGTCAATAAAGGCCTACTACTGGAGCGACACCGAGTGCTTTGACGCTCGCCGTTCGGCCCCACGACCTCTGAGAGGCTTGGAAGAGGCCTCCCCTGAAAGCTGGATTCCCAAGGATTGTCTGTGTGAATTCCTAGCCCGCTAGGCTGAAATTAAGCGACCTAAAGTCGTGCCGAAGTCAAATCGGTCGTCATGGTACTCGAGCGAAACTGAGTGC
The DNA here is from genome assembly GCF_024500275.1 of Phycodurus eques. Classification (NCBI taxonomy): domain Eukaryota; kingdom Metazoa; phylum Chordata; class Actinopteri; order Syngnathiformes; family Syngnathidae; genus Phycodurus; species Phycodurus eques. Next base: position 57,671 of record NW_026904149.1, on the reverse strand, counting down.
TTTAACGCTCGCCGCTCGGCCCCACAGCCGTCCAGAGACTCGGGGGAGGCCTCCCCTGAAAGCTGGATTCCCACCGATAATTTGTTTCAAATCTTAGCCCACTAGCTCAAAAGTAAGCGCTAAAAAGTCCTGCCAAAATCACATAGGTCGTCATGTTGCAATTTAGTCAATAAAGGCCTACTACTGGACCGAAACTGAGTGCTTTAACGCTCGCCACTCTGCCCCACAGCCGTCCAGAGACTCGGGGGAGGCGTCCCCTGAAAGCTGGATTCCCACCGACTGTTTCAAATCTTAGCCCACTAGCTCAAAAGTAGGCGCTAAAAAGTCATGCCAAAGTCACATAGGTCGTCATGTTACAATTTAGTCAATAAAGGCCTACTACTGGAGCGAAAACGAGTGCTTTAACGCTCGCCGTTCGGCCCCACGACCTCTGAGAGGCTTGGAAGTGGCCTCCCCTGAAAGCTGGATTCCCAAGGCTTGTCTGTGTAAATTCCTAGCCCGCTAGGCAGAAATTAGGCGACCTAAAGTCGTGCCGAAGTCAAATCGGTCGTCATGGTACTCGAGCGAAACTGAGTGCTTTAACGCTCGCCGCTCGTCCCCACGACCTCCGAGAGGCTCGGAAGAGGCCTCCCCTGAAAGCTGGATTCCCACCGACTGTTTGTTTCAAATCTTAGCCCACTAGCTCAAAAGTAAGCGCTAAAAAGTCCTGCCAAAATCACATAGGTCGTCATGTTACAATTTAGTCAATAAAGGCCTACTACTGGAGAGAAACAGAGTGCTTTGACGCTCGCCGTTCGACCCCACAGCTGTCCAGAGACTCGCGGGAGGCCTCCCCTGAAAGCTGGATTCCCAAGGATTGTCTGTGTGAATTCCTAGCCCGTTGGGCTAAAATTATGCGACCTAAAGTCGTGCCGAAGTCAAATCGGTCGTCATGGTACTCGAGCGAAACTGAGTGCTTTAACGCTCGCCGCTCGGCCCCACAGCCGTCCAGAGACTCGGGGGAGGACTCCCCTGAAAGCTGGATTCCCACCGATAATGTGTTTTAAATCTTAGCCCACTAGCTCAAACGTAAGCGCTAAAAAGTCCTGCCAAAATCACATAGGTCGTCATGTTACAATTTAGTCAATAAAGGCCTACTACTGGACCGAAACTGAGTGCTTTAACGCTCGCCGCTCGGCCCCACAGCCGTTCAGAGACTCGGGGGAGGCCTCCCCTGAAAGCTGGATTCCCACCGATCGTTTGTTTCAAATCTTAGCCCAGTAGCTGAAAAGTAGGCGCTAAAAGGTCCTGCCAAAATCACATAGGTCGTCAGGTTACAATTTACTCAATAAAGGCCTACTACTGGAGAGAAACCGAGTGCTTTGATGCTCGCCGTTCGGCCACACGAGCTCCGAGAGGCTTGGAAGAGGCCTCCCTTGAAAGCTGGATTCCCAAGGCTTGTCTGTGTGAATTCCTAGCCCGCTAGGCAGAAATTAAGCGACCTAAAGTCGTGTCGAAGTCAAATCGGTCGTCATGGTACTCGAGCGAAACTGAGTGCTTTAACGCTCGCCGCTCGGCCCCACAGCCTTCCAGAGACTCGGGGGAGGACTCCCCTGAAAGCTGGATTCCCACCGATTGTTTGTTTCAAATCTTAGCGCACTAGGTCAAAAGTAAGCGCTAAAAAGTCCTGCCAAAGTCACATAGGCTGTCATGTTACAATTTAGTCAATAAAGGCCTACTACTGGAGCGAAACAGAGTGCTTTGACGCTAGCCGTTCGGGCCCACGACCTCCGAGAGGCTTGGAAGAGGCCTCCCCTGAAAGCTGGCTTCCCACCGATTGTTTGTTTCAAATCTTAGCCCAGTAGCTGAAAAGCAGGCGCTAAAAAGTCCTGCCAAAATCACATAGGTCGTCATGTTACAATTTAGTCAATAAAGGCCTACTACTGGAGGGAAACCGAATGCTTTGACGCTCGCCGTTCGGCCCCACAGCTGTCCAGAGACTCGGGGGAGACCTCCACTGAAGGCTGGATTCCCAACGATCGTTTGTTTCAAATCCTAGCCCACTAGCTCAAAAGTAAGCGCTAAAAAGTCCTGCCAAAGTCACATAGGTCGTCATGTTACAATTTAGTCAATAAAGGCCTACTACCGGACCGAAACTGAGTGCTTTGACGCTCGCCGTTCGGCCCCACGACCTCTGAGAGGTTTCGAAGAGGACTCCCCTGAAAGCTGGATTCCCACTGATCGTTTTTTTTAAATCTTAGCCCACTAGCTCAAACGTAAGCGCTAAAAAGTCCTGCCAAAGTCACATAGGTCGTCATGTTACAATTTAGTCAATAAAGGCCTACTACTGGAGAGAAACAGAGTGCTTTGACGCTCTCCGTTCGGCCCCACAGCTGTCCAGAGACTCGGGGGAGGCCTCCCCTGAAAGCTGGATTCCCACCGATCGTTTGTTTCAAATCTTAGCTCACTAGCTCAAAAGTAAGCGCTAAAAAGTCCTGCCAAAATCACATAGGTCGTCATGTTACAATTTAGTCAATAAAGGCCTACTACTGGAGCGAAACCGAGTGCTTTGAAGCTCGCCGTTCGGGCCCACGCCCTCCGAGAGGCTCGGGGGAGGCCTCCCCTGAAAGCTGGATTCCCACCGATAATTTGTTTCAAATCTTAGCCCACTAGCTCAAAAGTAAGCGCTAAAAAGTCCTGCCAAAATCACATAGGTCGTCATGTTGCAATTTAGTCAATAAAGGCCAACTACTGGACCGAAACTGAGTGCTTTAACGCTCGCCGCTCGGCTCCACAGCCGTCTAGAGACTCAGGGGAGGCCTCTCCTGAAAGCTGGATTCCCACCGATCGTTTGTGTCAAATCTTAGCCCACTAGCTCAAAAGTAAGCGCTAAAAAGTCCTGCCAAAATCACATAGATCGTCATGTTACAATTTAGTCAATAAAGGCCTACTACCGGACCGAAACTGAGTGCTTTGACGCTCGCCGTTCGGCCCCACGACCTCTGAGAGGCTTGGAAGAGGACTCCCCTGAAAGCTGGATTCCCACTGATCGTTTTTTTTAAATCTTAGCCCACTAGCTCAAACGTAAGCGCTAAAAAGTCCTGCCAAAGTCACATAGGTCGTCATGTTACAATTTAGTCAATAAAGGCCTACTACTGGAGAGAAACAGAGTGCTTTGACGCTCTCCGTTCGGCCCCACAGCTGTCCAGAGACTCGGGGGAGGCCTCCCCTGAAAGCTGGATTCCCACCGATCGTTTGTTTCAAATCTTAGCTCACTAGCTCAAAAGTAAGCGCTAAAAAGTCCTGCCAAAATCACATAGGTCGTCATGTTACAATTTAGTCAATAAAGGCCTACTACTGGAGCGAAACCGAGTGCTTTGAAGCTCGCCGTTCGGGCCCACGCCCTCCGAGAGGCTCGGGGGAGGCCTCCCCTGAAAGCTGGATTCCCACCGATAATTTGTTTCAAATCTTAGCCCACTAGCTCAAAAGTAAGCGCTAAAAAGTCCTGCCAAAATCACATAGGTCGTCATGTTGCAATTTAGTCAATAAAGGCCAACTACTGGACCGAAACTGAGTGCTTTAACGCTCGCCGCTCGGCTCCACAGCCGTCTAGAGACTCAGGGGAGGCCTCCCCTGAAAGCTGGATTCCCACCGATCGTTTGTGTCAAATCTTAGCCCAGTAGCTGAAAAGTAGGCCCAAAAAAGTCCTGCCAAAGTCACATAGGTCGTCATGTTACAATTTAGTCAATAAAGGCCTACTACTGGAGCAAAACCGAGTGCATTGACGCTCGCCGTTCGGGCCCACGCCCTCCGAGAGGCTCGGGGGAGGCCTCCCCTGAAAGCTGGATTCCCACCGATAATTTGTTTCAAATCTTAGCCCACTAGCTCAAAAGTAAGCTGCTAAAAAGTCCTGCCAAAATCACATAGGTCGTCATGTTGCAATTTAGTCAATAAAGGCCAACTACTGGACCGAAACTGAGTGCTTTAACGCTCGCCGCTCGGCCCCACGACCTCTGAGAGGCTTGGAAGAGGCCTCCCCTGAAAGCTGGCTGCCGACCGATCGTTTGTTTTAAATCTTAGCCCACTAGCTCAATCGTAAGCGCTAAAACGTCCTGCCAAAATCACATAGGTCGTCATGTTACAATTTAGTCAATAAAGGCCTACTACTGGAGCGAAACCGAGTGCTTTGAAGCTCGCCGTTCGGGCCCACGCCCTCCGAGAGGCTCGGGGGAGGCCTCCCCTGAAAGATGGATTCCCACCGATAATTTGTTTCAAATCTTAGCCCACTAGCTCAAAAGTAAGCGCTAAAAAGTCCTGCCAAAATCACATTGGTCGTCATGTTACAATTTAGTCAATAAAGGCCAACTACTGGACCGAAACTGAGTGCTTTAACGCTCGCCGCTCGGCTCCACAGCCGTCCAGAGACTCGGGGGAGGCCTCCCCTGAAAGCTGGATTCCCACCGATCGTTTGTGTCAAATCTTAGCCCAGTAGCTGAAAAGTAGGCCCAAAAAAGTCCTGCCAAAGTCACATAGGTCGTCATGTTACAATTTAGTCAATAAAGGCCTACTACTGGAGCAAAACCGAGTGCATTGACGCTCGCCGTTCGGCCCCACGACCTCTGAGAGGCTTGGAAGAGGCCTCCCCTGAAAGCTGGCTGCCGACCGATCGTTTGTTTTAAATCTTAGCCCACTAGCTCAATCGTAAGCGCTAAAAAGTCCTGCCAAAATCACATAGGTCGTCATGTTACAATTTAGTCAATAAAGGCCTACTACTGGAGCGAAACAGAGTGCTTTGAAGCTCGCCGTTCGGGCCCACGCCCTCCGAGAGGCTCGGGGGAGGCCTCCCCTGAAAGCTGGATTCCCACCGATAATTTGTTTCAAATCTTAGCCCACTAGCTCAAAAGTAAGCGCTAAAAAGTCCTGCCAAAATCACATTGGTCGTCATGTTACAATTTAGTCAATAAAGGCCAACTACTGGACCGAAACTGAGTGCTTTAACGCTCGCCGCTCGGCTCCACAGCCGTCCAGAGACTCGGGGGAGGCCTCCCCTGAAAGCTGGATTCCCACCGATCGTTTGTGTCAAATCTTAGCCCAGTAGCTGAAAAGTAGGCCCAAAAAAGTCCTGCCAAAGTCACATAGGTCGTCATGTTACAATTTAGTCAATAAAGGCCTACTACTGGAGCGAAACCGAGTGCTTTGACGCTCGCCGTTTGGCCCCACGACCGCTGAGAGGCCTCCCCTGAAAGCTGGCTGCCGACCGATCGTTTGTTTTAAATCTTAGCCCACTAGCTCAATCATAAGCGCTAAAAAGTCTTGCCAAAATCACATAGGTCGTCATGTTACAATTTAGTCAACAAAGGCCTCCTACTGGACCGAAACTGAGTGCTTTAAAGCTCGCCGTTCGGCCCCACGACCTCTGAGAGGCTTGGAAGAGGCCTCCCCTGAAAGCTGGATTCCCACCGATCGTTTGTTTCAAATCTTAGCCCAGTAGCTTAAAAGTAGGCGCTAAAAAGTCCTGCCAAAATCACATAGGTCGTCATGTTACAATTTACTCAATAAAGGCCAACTACTGGACCGAAACTGAGTGCTTTAACGCTCGCCACTCTGCCCCACAGCCGTCCAGAGACTCGGGGGAGGCGTCCCCTGAAAGCTGGATTCCCACCGACTGTTTGTTTCAAATCTTAGCCCACTAGCTCAAAAGTAGGCGCTAAAAAGTCATGCCAAAGTCACATAGGTCGTCATGTTACAATTTAGTCAATAAAGGCCTACTACTGGAGCGAAAACGAGTGCTTTAACGCTCGCCGTTCGGCCCCACGACCTCTGAGAGGCTTGGAAGTGGCCTCCCCTGAAAGCTGGATTCCCACGGCTTGTCTGTGTAAATTCCTAGCCCGCTAGGCAGAAATTAGGCGACCTAAAGTCGTGCCGAAGTCAAATCGGTCGTCATGGTACTCGAGCGAAACTGAGTGCTTTAACGCTCGCCGCTCGTCCCCACGACCTCCGAGAGGCTCGGAAGAGGCCTCCCCTGAAAGCTGGATTCCCACCGACTGTTTGTTTCAAATCTTACCCCACTAGCTCAAAAGTAAGCGCTAAAAAGTCCTGCCAAAATCACATAGGTCGTCATGTTACAATTTAGTCAATAAAGGCCTACTACTGGAGAGAAACAGAGTGCTTTGACGCTCGCCGTTCGACCCCACAGCTGTCCAGAGACTCGCGGGAGGCCTCCCCTGAAAGCTGGATTCCCAAGGATTGTCTGTGTGAATTCCTAGGACGTTAGGCTAAAATTATGCGACCTAAAGTCGTGCCGAAGTCAAATCGGTCGTCATGGTACTCGAGCGAAACTGAGTGCTTTAACGCTCGCCGCTCGGCCCCACAGCCGTCCAGAGACTCGGGGGAGGACTCCCCTGAAAGCTGGATTCCCACCGATAATGTGTTTTAAATCTTAGCCCACTAGCTCAAAAGTAAGCGCTAAAAAGTCCTGCCAAAATCACATAGGTCGTCATGTTACAATTTAGTCAATAAAGGCCTACTACTGGACCGAAACTGAGTGCTTTAACGCTCGCCACTCTGCCCCACAGCCATCCAGAGACTCGGGGGAGGCGTCCCCTGAAAGCTGGATTCCCACTGACTGTTTGTTTCAAATCTTAGCCCACTAGCTCAAAAGTAGGCGCTAAAAAGTCCTGCCAAAATCACATAGGTCGTCATGTTACAATTTAGTCAATAAAGGCCTACTACTGGAGCGAAAACGAGTGCTTTGATGCTCGCCGTTAGGCCCCACAACCTCTGAGAGGCTTGGAAGTGGCCTCCCCTGAAAGCTGGATTCCCAAGGCTTGTCTGTGTAAATTCCTAGCCCGCTAGGCAGAAATTAGGCGACCTAAAGTCGTGCCGAAGTCAAATCGGTCGTCATGGTACTCGAGCGAAACTGAGTGCTTTAACGCTTGCCGCTCGACCCCACGACCTCCGAGAGGCTCGGAAGAGGCCTCCCCTGAAAGCTGGATTCCCACCGACTGTTTGTTTCAAATCTTAGCCCACTAGCTCAAAAGTAAGCGCGAAAAAGTAAAGCCAAAATCACATAGGTCGTCATGTTACAATTTAGTCAATAAAGGCCTCCTACTGGACCGAAACTGAGTGCTTTAACGCTCGCCGCTCGGCCCCACAGCCGTCCAGAGACTCGGGGGAGGCCTCCCCTGAAAGCTGGATTCCCACTGATCGTTTGTGTCAAATCGTAGCCCACTAGCTAAAAAGTAAGCGCTATAAAGTCTTGCCAAAGTCACATAGGTCGTCATGTTACAATTTAGTCAATAAAGGCCTACTACTGGAGAGAAACCGAGTGCTATGACGCTCGCCGTTCGGCCCCACGACCTCCGAGAGGCTTGGAAGAGGCCTCTCCTGAAAGCTGGATTCCCAAGGATTGTCTGTGTGAATTCCTAGCCCGCTAGGCTGAAATTAACCGACCTAAAGTCGTGCCGAAGTCAAATCGGTCGTCATGGTACCCGAGCGAAACTGAGTGCTTTAACGCTCGCCGCTCGGCCCCACAGCCGTCCAGAGACTCGGGGGAGGACTCCCCTGAAAGCTGGATTCCCACCGATAGTTTGTTTCAAATCTTACCCCACTAGCTCAAAAGTAAGCGCTAAAACGTCCTGCCAAAATCACATAGGTCGTCATGTTACAATTTAGTCAATAAAGGCCTCCTACTGGAGCGGAAACGAGTGCTTTGACGCTCGCCGTTCGGCCCCACGATCTCCGAGAGGCTTGGAAGAGGCCTCCCCTGAAAGCTGGATTCCCACCGATCGTTTGTTTCAAATCTTAGCCCAGTAGCTGAAAAGTAGGCGCTAAAAAGTCCTGCCAAAATCACATAGGTCGTCATGTTACAATTTACTCAATAAAGGCCAACTACTGGAGAGAAACCGAGTGCCTTGACGCTCGCCGTTCGGCCCCACAGCCGTCCAGAGACTCGCGGGAGGCCTCCCCTGAAAGCTGGATTCCCACCGATCGTTTTTATCAAATCTTAGCTCACTAGCTCAAAAGTAAGCGCTAAAACGTCCTGCCAAAATCACATAGGTCGTCATGTTACAATTTAGTCAATAAAGGCCTCCTACTGGAGCGGAAACGAGTGCTTTGACGCTCGCCGTTCGGCCCCACGACCTCCGAGAGGCTTGGAAGAGGCCTCCCCTGAAAGCTGGATTCCCACCGATCGTTTGTTTCAAATCTTCGCCCAGTAGCTGAAAAGTAGGCGCTAAAAAGTCGTGCCAAAGTCACATAGGTCGTCATGTTACAATTTAGTCAATAAAAGCCTACTACTGGAGCGAAACCGAGTGCTTTGACGCTCGCCGTTCGGCCTCACGAGCTCCGAGAGGCTTGGAAGAGGCCTCCCCTGAAAGCTGGATTCCCAAGGCTTGTCTGTGTAAATTCATAGCCCTCTAGGCAGAAATTAGGGGACCTAAACTCGTGCCGAAGTCAAATCGGTCGTCATGGTACTCGAGCGAAACTGAGTGCTTTAACGCTCGCCACTCTGCCCCACAGCCGTCCAGAGACTCGGGGGAGGCCTCCCCTGAAAGCTGGATTCCCACCGATAATGTGTTTCAAATCTTAGCCCACTAGCTCAAAAGTAAGCACTAAAAAGTCCTGCCAAAATCACATAGGTCGTCATGTTACAATTTAGTCAATAAAGGCCTACTACTGGACCGAAACTGAGTGCTTTAACGCTCGCCACTCTGCCCCACAGCCGTCCAGAGACTCGGGGGAGGCCTCCCCTGAAAGCTGGATTCCCACCGATAATGTGTTTCAAATCTTAGCCCACTAGCTCAAAAGTAAGCACTAAAAAGTCCTGCCAAAATCACATAGGTCGTCATGTTACAATTTAGTCAATAAAGGCCTACTACTGGACCGAAACTGAGTGCTTTAACGCTCGCCACTCTGCCCCACAGCCGTCCAGAGACTCGGGGGAGGCGTCCTCTGAAAGCTGGATTCACACCGATCGTTCGTTTCAAATCTTAGCCCACTAGCTCAAAAGTACGCGCTAAAAAGTCATGCCAAAATCACATAGGTCGTCATGTTACAATTTAGTCAATAAAGGCCTACTACTGGAGCAAAAACCAGTGCTTTGACGCTCGCCGTTCGGCCCCACGACCTCAGAGAGGCTTGGAAGAGGCCTCCCCTGAAAGCTGGATTCCCAAGGATTGTCTGTGTAAATTCCTAGCCCGCTAGGCTGTAATTAAGCGACCTAAAGTCGTGCCGAAGTCAAATCGGTCGTCATGGTACTCGAGCGAAACTGAGTGCTTTAACGCTCGCCGCTCGGCCCCACAGCCGTCCAGAGACTCGGGGGACGACTCCCCTGAAAGCTGGATTCCCACCGATATTGTGCTTCAAATCGTAGGCCACTAACTCAAAAGTAGGGGCTAAAAAGTCTTGCCAAAGTCACATAGGTCGTCATGTTACAATTTAGTTAATAAAGGCCTACTACTGGAGCGAAAACGAGTGCTTTGACGCTTGCCGTTCGGCCCCACGACCTCAGAGAGGCTTGGAAGAGGCCTCCCCTGAAAGCTGGATTCCCACCAATCGTTTGTTTCAAATCTTCGCCCAGTAGCTGAAAAGTAGGAGCTAAAAAGTCCTGCCAAAATCACATAGGTCGTCATGTTACAATTTAGTCAATAAAGGCCTCCTACTGGACCGAAACTGAGTGCTTTAACGCTCGCCGCTCGGCCCCACAGCCGTCCAGAGACTCGGGGGAGGCCTCCCCTGAAAGCTGGATTCCCACTGATCGTTTGTGTCAAATCTTAGCCCACTAGCTCAAAAGTAGGCGCTATAAAGTCTTGCCAAAGTCACATAGGTCGTCATGTTACAATTTAGTCAATAAAGGCCTACTACTGGAGAGAAACCGAGTGCTATGACGCTCGCCGTTCGGCCCCACGACCTCCGAGAGGCTTGGAAGAGGCCTCTCCTGAAAGCTGGATTCCCAAGGATTGTCTGTGTGAATTCCTAGCCCGCTAGGCTGAAATTAACCGACCTAAAGTCGTGCCGAAGTCAAATCGGTCGTCATGGTACCCGAGCGAAACTGAGTGCTTTAACGCTCGCCGCTCGGCCCCACAGCCGTCCAGAGACTCGGGGGAGGACTCCCCTGAAAGCTGGATTCCCACCGATAGTTTGTTTCAAATCTTACCCCACTAGCTCAAAAGTAAGCGCTAAAACGTCCTGCCAAAATCACATAGGTCGTCATGTTACAATTTAGTCAATAAAGGCCTCCTACTGGAGCGGAAACGAGTGCTTTGACGCTCGCCGTTCGGCCCCACGATCTCCGAGAGGCTTGGAAGAGGCCTCCCCTGAAAGCTGGATTTCCACCGATCGTTTGTTTCAAATCTTCGCCCAGTAGCTGAAAAGTAGGCGCTAAAAAGTCGTGCCAAAATCACATAGGTCGTAATGTTACAATTTAGTCAATAAAGGCCAACTACTGAAGAGAAACCGAATGCTTTGACGCTCGCCGTTCGCCCCCACAGCCGTCCAGAGACTCGAGGGAGGCGTCCCCTGAAAGCTGGATTCCCACCGATCGTTTGTTTCAAATCTTAGCCCACTAGCTCAAAAGTAGGCGCTAAAAAGTCTTGCCAAACTCACATAGGTCGTCATGTTACAATTTAGTTAATAAAGGCCTACTACTGGAGCGAAAACGAGTGCTTTGACGCTTGCCGTTCGGCCCCACGACCTCCGAGAGGCTTGGAAGAGGCCTCCCCTGAAAGCTGGATTTCCACCGATCGTTTGTTTCAAATCTTCGCCCAGTAGCTGAAAAGTAGGCGCTAAAAAGTCGTGCCAAAATCACATAGGTCGTAATGTTACAATTTAGTCAATAAAGGCCAACTACTGAAGAGAAACCGAATGCTTTGACGCTCGCCGTTCGCCCCCACAGCCGTCCAGAGACTCGAGGGAGGCGTCCCCTGAAAGCTGGATTACCACCGATCGTTTGTTTCAAATCTTAGCCCACTAGCTCAAAAGTAGGCGCTAAAAAGTCTTGCCAAACTCACATAGGTCGTCTTGTTACAATTTAGTTAATAAAGGCCTACTACTGGAGCGAAAACGAGTGCTTTGACGCTTGCCGTTCGGCCCCACGACCTCCGAGAGGCTTGGAAGAGGCCTCCCCTGAAAGCTGGATTCCCACCAATCGTTTGTTTCAAATCTTCGCCCAGTAGCTGAAAAGTAGGAGCTAAAAAGTCCTGCCAAAATCACATAGGTCGTCATGTTACAATTTAGTCAATAAAGGCCTCCTACTGGACCGAAACTGAGTGCTTTAACGCTCGCCGCTCGGCCCCACAGCCGTCCAGAGACTCGGGGGAGGCCTCCCCTGAAAGCTGGATTCCCACTGATCGTTTGTGTCAAATCGTAGCCCACTAGCTCAAAAGTAGGCGCTATAAAGTCTTGCCAAAGTCACATAGGTCGTCATGTTACAATTTAGTCAATAAAGGCCTACTACTGGAGAGAAACCGAGTGCTATGACGCTCGCCGTTCGGCCCCACGACCTCCGAGAGGCTTGGAAGAGGCTTCTCCTGAAAGCTGGATTCCCAAGGATTGTCTGTGTGAATTCCTAGCCCGCTAGGCTGAAATTAACCGACCTAAAGTCGTGCCGAAGTCAAATCGGTCGTCATGGTACCCGAGCGAAACTGAGTGCTTTAACGCTCGCCGCTCGGCCCCACAGCCGTCCAGAGACTCGGGGGAGGACTCCCCTGAAAGCTGGATTCCCACCGATAGTTTGTTTCAAATCTTACCCCACTAGCTCAAAAGTAAGCGCTAAAACGTCCTGCCAAAATCACATAGGTCGTCATGTTACAATTTAGTCAATAAAGGCCTCCTACTGGAGCGGAAACGAGTGCTTTGACGCTCGCCGTTCGGCCCCACGATCTCCGAGAGGCTTGGAAGAGGCCTCCCCTGAAAGCTGGATTCCCACCGATCGTTTGTTTCAAATCTTAGCCCAGTAGCTGAAAAGTAGGCGCTAAAAAGTCCTGCCAAAATCACATAGGTCGTCATGTTACAATTTACTCAATAAAGGCCAACTACTGGAGAGAAACCGAGTGCCTTGACGCTCGCCGTTCGGCCCCACAGCCGTCCAGAGACTCGCGGGAGGCCTCCCCTGAAAGCTGGATTCCCACCGATCGTTTTTTTCAAATCTTAGCTCACTAGCTCAAAAGTAAGCGCTAAAACGTCCTGCCAAAATCACATAGGTCGTCATGTTACAATTTAGTCAATAAAGGCCTCCTACTGGAGCGGAAACGAGTGCTTTGACGCTCGCCGTTCGGCCCCACGACCTCCGAGAGGCTTGGAAGAGGCCTCCCCTGAAAGCTGGATTCCCACCGATCGTTTGTTTCAAATCTTCGCCCAGTAGCTGAAAAGTAGGCGCTAAAAAGTCGTGCCAAAGTCACATAGGTCGTCATGTTACAATTTAGTCAATAAAGGCCTACTACTGGAGCAAAAACCAGTGCTTTAACGCTCGCCGTTCGGCCCCACGACCTCAGAGAGGCTTGGAAGAGGCCTCCCCTGAAAGCTGGATTCCCACCGATCGTTTCTTTCAAATCTTAGCCTAGTAGCTGAAAAGTAGGCGCAAAAAAGCCCTGCCAAAATCACATTGGTCGTCATGTTACAATTTAGTCAATAAAGTCCGCCTACTGGACCGAAACTGAGTGCTTTAACGCTTGCCGCTCGGCCCCACAGCCGTCCACACACTCGGGGGAGGCCTCCCCTGAAAGCTGGATTCCCACCGATCGTTTGTTTCAAATCTTAGCCCACTAGGCCTACTACTGTAGAGAAACCGAATGCTATGACGCTCGCCGTTCGGCCCCACGACCTCCGAGAGGCTTGGAAGAGGCCTCCCCTGAAAGCTGGATTCCCAAGGATTGTCTGTGTGAATTCCTAGCCCGCTAGGCTGAAATTAAGCGACCTAAAGTCGTGCCGAAGTCAAATCGGTCGTCATGGTACTCGAGCGAAACTGAGTGCTTTAACGCTCGCCGCTCGGCCCCACAGCCGTCCAGAGACTCGGGGGAGGACTCCCCTGAAAGCTGGATTCCCACCGATATTGTGTTTCAAATCGTAGCCCACTAGCTCAAAAGTAAGCGCTAAAAAGTCCTGCCAAAGTCACATAGGTCGTCATGTTACAATTTAGTCAATAAAGGCCTACTACTGGAGCGAAACCGAGTGCTTTGACGCTCGCCGTTCAGCCCCACGACCTCTGAGAGGCTTGAAAGAGGCCTCCCCTGAAAGCTGGATTCCCAAGGATTGTCTGTGTGAATTCCTAGCCCGCTAGGCTGAAATTAAGCGACCTAAAGTCGTGCCGAAGTCAAATCGGTCGTCATGGTACTCGAGCGAAACTGAGTGCTTTAACGCTCGCCGCTCGGCCCCACAGCCGTCCAGAGACTCGGGGGAGGACTCCCCTGAAAGATGGATTCCCTCCGATCGTTTGTTTCAAATCTTCGCCCAGTAGCTCTAAAGTAAGCGCTAAAAAGTCCTGCCAAAATCACATAGGTCGTAATGTTACAATTTAGTCAATAAAGGCCAACTACAGGAGAGAAACCGAGTGCTTTGACGCTCACCGTTCGACCCACAGCCGTCCAGAGACTCGGGGGAGGCCTCCCCTGAAAGCTGGATTCCCACCGATCGTTTGTTTCAAATCTTAGCCCAGTAGCTCTAAAGTAAGCGCTAAAAAGTCCTGCCAAAGTCACATAGGTCGTCATGTTACAATTTAGTCAATAAAAGCCTACTACTGGAGCGAAACCGAGTGCTTTGACGCTCACCGTTCGGCCTTACGAGCTCCGAGAGGCTTGGAAGAGGCCTCCCTTGAAAGCTGGATTCCCAAGGCTTGTCTGTGTAAATTCCTAGCCCGCTAGGCAGAAATTAGGCGACCTAAAGTCGTGCCGAAGTCAAATCGGTCGTCATGGTACTCGAGCGAAACTGAGTGCTTTAACGCTCGCCGCTCGGCCCCAAAGCCGTCCAGAGACTCGGGGGAGGACTCCCCTGAAAGCTGGATTCCCACCGATCGTTTGTTTCAAATTTTAGCCCACTAGCTCAAAAGTAAGCGCTAAAAAGTCCTGCCACAATCACATAGGTCGTCATGTTACAATTTAGTCAATAAAGGCCTACTACTGGAGAGAAACCGAATGCTTTGACGCTCGCCGTTCGGCCCCACAGCTGTCCACAGACTCGGGGGAGGACTCCCCTGAAAGCTGGATTCCCACCGATAATGTGTTTCAAATCTTAGCCCACTAACTCAAAAGTAAGCGCTAAAATGTCCTGCCAAAATCACATAGGACGTCATGGTAAAATTTAGTCAATAAAGGCCTACTACTGGACCGAAAACGAGTGCTTTGACGCTCGCCGTTATGCCCCACGACCTCCGAGAGGCTTTGAAGAGGCCTCCCCTGAAAGCTGGATTCCCACCGATCGTTTGTTTCAAATCTTCGCCCAGTAGCTGAAAAGTAGGCGCTAAAAAGTCCTGCCAAAATCACATAGGTCGTCATGTTACAATTTAGTCAATAAACGCCTCCTACTGGACCGAAACCGAGTGCTTTGACGCTCGCCGTTAGGCCCCACGACCACTGAGAGGCTTGGAAGTGGCATCCCCTGAAAGCTGCATTCCCACCGATCGTTTGTTTCAAATCTTAGCCCAGTAGCTGAAAAGTAGGCGCAAAAAAGTCCTGCCAAAGTCACATAGGTTGTGATGTTACAATTTAGTCAATAAAGGGTTACTACTGGAGCGAAACAGAGTGCTTTAACGTTCGCCGCTCGGCCACACAGCCGTCCAGAGACTCGGGGGAGGACTAACCTGAAAGCTGGATTCCCACCCATCGTTTGTTTCAAATCTTAGCGCACTAGCTCAAACGTAAGCGCTAAAAAGTCCTGCCAAAATCACATAGGTCGTCATGTTACAATTTAGTCAATAAAGGCCTATTACTGGACCGAAACTGAGTGCTTTAACGCTCGCCGCTCGGCCCCACAGCCGTCCAGAGATTAAGGGGAGGCCTCCCCTGAAAGCTGGATTCCCACCGATCGTTTGTTTCAAATCTTAGCCCAGTAGCTGAAAAGTAGGCGCAAAAAACTCCTGCCAAAATCACATAGGTCGTCATGTTACAATTTAGTCAATAAAGGCCTACTACTGGAGCGAAACCGAGTGCTTTGACGCGCGCTGTTCGGCCCCACGACCTCCGAGAGGCTTGGAAGAGGCGTCCCCTGAAAGCTGGATTCCCACCGATCGTTTGTTTTAAATCTTAGCCCACTAGCTCAAACGTAAGCGCTAAAAAGTCCTGCCAAAATCACATAGGTCGTCATGTTACAATTTAGTCAATATAGGCCTATTACTTGACCGAAACTGAGAGCTTTAACGCTCGCCGCTCGGCCCCACAGCCGTCCAGAGACTCGGGGGAGGCCTCCCCCGAAAGCTGGATTCCCACCGATCGTTTGTTTCAAATCTTCGCCCAGTAACTGAAAAGTAGGCGCTAAAAAGTCCTGCCAAAATCACATCGGTCGTCATGTTACAATTTAGTCAATAAAGGCCTACTACTGGACCGAAACTGAGTGCTTTAACGCTCGCCACTCTGCCCCACAGCCGTCCAGAGACTCGGGGAGGCGTCCACTGAAAGTTGGATTCCCACCGATCATTTGTTTCAAATCTTAGCCCACTAGCTCAAAAGTAGGCGCTAAAAAGTCATGCCAAAGTCACATAGGTCGTCATGTTACAATTTAGTCAAAAAAGGCCTACTACTGGAGCGAAAACGAGTGCTTTGACGCTCGCCGTTCGGCCCCACAGCTGTCCAGAGACTCGGGGGAGGCCTCCCCTGAAAGCTGGATTCCCACCGATCGTGTTTTTCAAATCTTAGCCCACTAGCTCAAAAGTAAGCGCTAAAACGTCTTGCCAAAGTCACATAGGTCGTCATGTTACAATTTAGTCATTAAAGGCCTACGACTGGAGCGAAACCAAGTGCTTCGACGCTCGCCGTTCGGCCCCACAAGCTCCGAGAGGCTTGGAAGAGGCCTCCCTTGAAAGCTGGATTCCCAAGGCTTGTCTGTGTGATTTCCTAGCACGCTAGGCTGAAATTAAGCGACCTAAAGTCGTGCCGAAGTCAAATCGGTCGTCATGGTACTCGAGCGAAACTGAGTGCTTTAACGGTCGCCGCTCGGCCCCACAGCAGTCCAGAGACTCGGGGTAGGCCTCCCCTGAAAGCTGGATTCCCACCGATCGTTTGTTTTAAATCTTAGCCCACTAGCTCAAACGTAAACGCTAAAAAGTCCTGCCAAAATCACATAGGTCGTCATGTTACAATTTAGTCAATAAAGGCCTACTACTGGAGCGAAACCAAGTGCTTTGACGCTCGCCGTTCGGCCCCACGACCTCCGAGAGACTTGGAGGAGGCCTCCCCTGAAAGCTGGATTCCCACCGATCGTTTGTTTTAAATCTTAGCCCAGTAGCTGTAAAGTAGGCGCTAAGAAGTCCTGCCAAAATCACATAGGTCGTCATGTTACAATTTAGTCAATAAAGGCCTCCTACTGGCCCGAAACTGAGTGCTTTAACGCTCGCCGCTCGGCCCCACAGCCGTCCAGAGACTCGGGGGAGGCCTCCCCTGAAAGCTGGATTCCCACCGATCATTTGTTTCAAATCTTAGCGCACGAGGTGAAAAGTAAACGCTAAAAAGTCCTGCCAAAGTCACATAGGTTGTCATGTTACAATTTAGTCAATAAAGGCCTACTACTGGAGCGAAACCGAGTGCTTTGACGCTCGCCGTTCGGGCCCACAACCTCCGAGAGGCTTGGAAGAGGCCTCCCCTGAAACCTGGATTCCCACCGATCGTTTCTTTCAAATCTTAGCCCAGTAGCTGAAAAGTAGGCGCTAAAAAGTCGTGCCAAAGTCACATAGGTCGTCATGTTACAATTTAGTCAATAAAAGCCTACTACTGGAGCGAAACCGAGTGCTTTGACGCTCGCCGTTCGGCCTCACGAGCTCCGAGAGGCTTGGAAGAGGCCTCCCCTGAAAGCTGGATTCCCAAGGCTTGTCTATGTAAATTCATAGCCCTCTAGGCAGAAATTAGGGGACCTAAACTCGTGCCGAAGTCAAATCGGTCGTCAAGGTACTCGAGCGAAACTGAGTGCTTTAACGCTCGCCACTCTGCCCCACAGCCGTCCAGAGACTCGGGGGAGGCCTCCCCTGAAAGCTGGATTCCCACCGATAATGTGTTTCAAATCTTAGCCCACTAGCTCAAAAGTAAGCACTAAAAAGTCCTGCCAAAATCACATAGGTCGTCATGTTACAATTTAGTCAATAAAGGCCTACTACTGGACCGAAACTGAGTGCTTTAACGCTCGCCACTCTGCCCCACAGCCGTCCAGAGACTCGGGGGAGGCGTCCTCTGAAAGCTGGATTCACACCGATCGTTTCTTTCAAATCTTAGCCCAGTAGCTGAAAAGTAGGCGCTAAAAAGTCCTGCCAAAATCACATACGTCGTCAGGTTACAATTTAGTCAATAAAGTCCGCCGACTGGACCGAAACTGAGTGATTTAACGCTCGCCGCACGGCCCCACAGCCGTCCAGAAACTCGGGGGAGGCCTCCCCTGAAAGCTGGATTCCCACCGATCGTTTGTTTCAAATCTTAGCCCACTAGCTTAAAAGTAGGCGCTAAAAAGTCTTACCAAAGTCACATTGGTCGTCATGTTACAATTTAGTCAATAAAGGCCTACTACTGGAGCGAAACCGAGTGCTTTGACGCTCGCCGTTCGGCCCCACGACCTCTGAGAGGCTTGGAAGAGGCCTTTTGAAAGCTGGATTCCCACCGATCGTTTGTTTCATATCCTAGCCCAGTAGCTGAAACGTAGGCGCTAAAAAGTCCTGCCAAAATCACATAGGTCGTCATGTTACAATTTAGTCAATAAAGGCCTCCTACTGGACCAAAAGTGAGTGCTTTTACGGTAGCCGCTCGGCCCCACAGCCGTCCAGAGACTCGGAGGAGGACTCCCCTGAAAGCTGGATTCCCACCGATCGTTTGTTTCAAATCTTAGCGCACTAGGTGAAAAGTAAGCGCTAAGAAGTCCTGCCAAAGTCACATAGGTTGTCATGTTACAATTTAGTCAATAAAGGCCTACTACTGGAGCGAAACAGAGTGCTTTGACGCTCGCCGTTCGGGCCCACGACCTCCGAGAGGCTTGGAAGAGGCCTCCCCTGAAAGCTGGATTCCCACCGATCGTTTCTTTCAAATCTTAGCCTAGTAGCTGAAAAGTAGGCGCAAAAAAGTCCTGCCAAAATCACATTGGTCGTCATGTTACAATTTAGTCAATAAAGTCCGCCTACTGGACCGAAACTGAGTGCTTTAACGCTTGCCGCTCGGCCCCACAGCCGTCCAGAGACTCGGAGGAGGACTCCCCTGAAAGCTGGATTCCCACCGATCGTTTGTTTCTAATCTTAGCCCAATAGCTCAAAACTAGGCGCTAAAATGTCCTGCCAAAGTCACATAGGTCGTCATGTTACAATTTAGTCAATAAAGGCCTACTACTGGAGAGAAACCGAGTGCTTTGACGCTCGCCGATAGGCCCCACGACCTCTGAGAGGCTTGGAAGTGGCCTCCCCTGAAAGCTGGATTCCCAAGGATTGTCTGTGTGAATTCCTAGCCCGCTAGGCTGAAATTATGCGACCTAAAGTCGTGCCGAAGTCAAATCGGTCGTCATGGTACTCGAGCGAAACTGAGTGCTTTAACGCTCGCCGCTCGGCCCCACAGCCGTCCAGAGACTCGGGGGAGGACTCCCCTGAAAGCTGGATTCCCACCGATCGTTTGTTTCAAATCTTATCACACTAGGTCAAAAGTAAGCGCTAAAACGTCCTGCCAAAGTCACATAGGTTGTCATGTTACAATTTAGTCAATAAAGGCCTCCTACTGGAGCGAAACCGAGTGCTTTGACGCTCGCCGTTCGGCCCCACGACCTCCGAGAGGCTTGGAAGAGGCCTCCCCTGAAAGCTGGATTCCCACCGATCGTTTGTTTCAAATCTTAGCCCAGTAGCTGAAAAGTAGGCGCTAAGAAGTCCTGCCAAAATCACATAGGTCGTCATGTTACAATTTAGCCAATAAAGGCCTCCTACTGGACCGAAAACTGAGTGCTTTAACGCTCGCCGCTCGGTCCCACAGCCGTCCAGAGACTCGGGGGAGGACTCCCCTGAAAGCTGGATTCCCACCGATCGTTTGTTTCAAATCTTAGCGCACTAGGTGAAAAGTAAGCGCTAAGAAGTCCTGCCAAAGTCACATAGGTTGTCATGTTACAATTTAGTCAATAAAGGCCTACTACTGGAGCGAAACAGAGTGCTTTGACGCTCGCCGTTCGGGCCAACGACCTCCGAGAGGCTTGGAAGAGGCCTCCCCTGAAAGCTGGATTCCCACCGATCGTTTCTTTCAAATCTTAGCCTAGTAGCTGAAAAGTAGGCGCAAAAAAGTCCTGCCAAAATCACATTGGTCGTCATGTTACAATTTAGTCAATAAAGTCCGCCTACTGGACCGAAACTGAGTGCTTTAACGCTCGCCGCTCGGCCCCACAGCCGTCCAGAGACTCGGGGGAGGACTCCCCTGAAAGCTGGATTCCCACCGATAATGTGTTTCAAATCTTACCCCACTAGCTCAAAAGTAAGCGCTAAAAAGTCCTGCCAAAATCACATAGGTCGTCATGTTACAATTTAGTCAATAAAGGCCGACTACTGGACCGAAACTGAGTGCTTTAACGCTCGCCACTCTGCCCCACAGCCGTCCAGAGACTCGGGGGAGGACTCCCCTGAAAGATGGATTCCCTCCGATCGTTTGTTTCAAATCTTCGCCCAGTAGCTGAAAAGTAGGCGCTAAAAAGTCCTGCCAAAATCACATAGGTCGTAATGTTACAATTTAGTCAATAAAGGCCAACTACAGGAGAGAAACCGAGTGCTTTGACGCTCACCGTTCGCCCCCACAGCCGTCCAGAGACTCGGGGGAGGCCTCCCCTGAAAGCTGGATTCCCACCGATCGTTTGTTTCAAATCTTAGCCCAGTAGCTCTAAAGTAAGCGCTAAAAAGTCCTGCCAAAGTCACATAGGTCGTCATGTTACAATTTAGTCAATAAAAGCCTACTACTGGAGCGAAACCGAGTGCTTTGACGCTCACCGTTCGGCCTTACGAGCTCCGAGAGGCTTGGAAGAGGCCTCCCTTGAAAGCTGGATTCCCAAGGCTTGTCTGTGTAAATTCCTAGCCCGCTAGGCAGAAATTAGGCGACCTAAAGTCGTGCCGAAGTCAAATCGGTCGTCATGGTACTCGAGCGAAACTGAGTGCTTTAACGCTCGCCGCTCGGCCCCAAAGCCGTCCAGAGACTCGGGGGAGGACTCCCCTGAAAGCTGGATTCCCACCGATCGTTTGTTTCAAATTTTAGCCCACTAGCTCAAAAGTAAGCGCTATAAAGTCCTGCCACAATCACATAGGTCGTCATGTTACAATTTAGTCAATAAAGGCCTACTACTGGAGAGAAACCGAATGCTTTGACGCTCGCCGTTCGGCCCCACAGCTGTCCACAGACTCGGGGGAGGACTCCCCTAAAAGCTGGATTCCCACCGATAATGTGTTTCAAATCTTAGCCCACTAACTCAAAAGTAAGCGCTAAAATGTCCTGCCAAAATCACATAGGACGTCATGGTAAAATTTAGTCAATAAAGGCCTACTACTGGACCGAAAACGAGTGCTTTGACGCTCGCCGTTATGCCCCACGACCTCCGAGAGGCTTTGAAGAGGCCTCCCCTGAAAGCTGGATTCCCACCGATCGTTTGTTTCAAATCTTCGCCCAGTAGCTGAAAAGTAGGCGCTAAAAATTCCTGCCAAAATCACATAGGTCGTCATATTACAATTTAGTCAATAAACGCCTCCTACTGGACCGAAACCGAGTGCTTTGACGCTCGCCGTTAGGCCCCACGACCACTGAGAGGCTTGGAAGTGGCCTCCCCTGAAAGCTGGATTCCCACCGATCGTTTGTTTCAAATCTTCGCCCAGTGGCTGAAAAGTAGGCGCAAAAACGTCCTGCCAAAGTCACATAGGTTGTGATGTTACAATTTAGTCAATAAAGGGTTACTACTGGAGCGAAACAGAGTGCTTCGACGCTCGCCGTTCGGCCCCACGAGCTCCGAGAGGCTTGGAAGAGGCCTCCCTTGAAAGCTGGATTCCCAAGGCTTGTCTGTGTGAATTCCTAGCCCGCTAGGCTGAAATTAAGCGACCTAAAGTCGTGCCGAAGTCAAATTGGTCGTCATGGTACTCGAGCGAAACTGAGTGCTTTAACGGTCGCCGCTCGGCCACACAGCCGTCCAGAGACTCGGGGGAGGACTAACCTGAAAGCTGGATTCCCACCCATCGTTTGTTTCAAATCTTAGCGCACTAGCTCAAACGTAAGCGCTAAAAAGTCCTGCCAAAATCACATAGGTCGTCATGTTACAATTTAGTCAATAAAGGCCTATTACTGGACCGAAACTGAGTGCTTTAACGCTCGCCGCTCGGCCCCACAGCCGTCCAGAGATTCAGGGGAGGCCTCCTCTGAAAGCTGGATTCCCACCGATTGTTTGTTTCAAATCTTAGCCCAGTAGCTGAAAAGTAGGCGCAAAAAACTCCTGCCAAAATCACATAGGTCGTCATGTTACAATTTAGTCAATAAAGGCCTACTACTGGAGCGAAACCAAGTGCTTTGACGCGCGCCGTTCGGCTTCACGACCTCCGAGAGGCTTGGAAGAGGCGTCCCCTGAAAGCTGGATTCCCACCGATCGTTTGTTTTAAATCTTAGCCCACTAGCTCAAACGTAAGCGCTAAAAAGTCCTGCCAAAATCACATAGGTCGTCATGTTACAATTTAGTCAATATAGGCCTATTACTTGACCGAAACTGAGAGCTTTAACGCTCGCCGCTCGGCCCCACAGCCGTCCAGAGACTCGGGGGAGGCCTCCCCCGAAAGCTGGATTCCCACCGATCGTTTGTTTCAAATCTTCGCCCAGTAACTGAAAAGTAGGCGCTAAAAAGTCCTGCCAAAATCACATAGGTCGTCATGTTACAATTTAGTCAATAAAGGCCTACTACTGGACCGAAACTGAGTGCTTTAACGCTCGCCACTCTGCCCCACAGCCGTCCAGAGACTCGGGGGAGGCGTCCACTGAAAGCTGGATTCCCACCGATCATTTGTTTCAAATCTTAGCCCACTAGCTCAAAAGTAGGCGCTAAAAAGTCATGCCAAAGTCACATAGGTCGTCATGTTACAATTTAGTCATTAAAGGCCTACGACTGGAGCGAAACCAAGTGCTTCGACGCTCGCCGTTCGGCCCCACAAGCTCCGAGAGGCTTGGAAGAGGCCTCCCTTGAAAGCTGGATTCCCAAGGCTTGTCTGTGTGATTTCCTAGCACGCTAGGCTGAAATTAAGCGACCTAAAGTCGTGCCGAAGTCAAATCGGTCGTCATGGTACTCGAGCGAAACTGAGTGCTTTAACGGTCGCCGCTCGGCCCCACAGCAGTCCAGAGACTCGGGGTAGGCCTCCCCTGAAAGCTGGATTCCCACCGATCGTTTGTTTTAAATCTTAGCCCACTAGCTCAAACGTAAGCGCTAAAAAGTCCTGCCAAATTCACATAGGTCGTCATGTTACAATTTAGTCAATAAAGGCCTACTACTGGAGCGAAACCAAGTGCTTTGACGCTCGCCGTTCGGCCCCACGACCTCCGAGAGACTTGGAGGAGGCCTCCCCTGAAAGCTGGATTCCCACCGATCGTTTGTTTTAAATATTAGCCAAGTAGCTGAAAAGTAGGCACTAAAATGTCCTGCCAAAATCACATAGGTCGTCATGTTACAATTTAGTCATTAAAGGCCTACGCCTGGAGAGAAACCGAGTGCTTTGACGCTCGCCGTTCGGCCCCACAGCAATCCAGAGATTCGGGGGAGGCCTCCCCTGAAATCTGGAATCCCACCGATCGTTTGTTTCAAATCTTAGCCAACTAGCTCAAAAGTAAGCGCTAAAAAGTCCAACCAAAGTCACATAGGTTGTCATGTTACAATTTAGTCAATAAAGGCCTACTACTGGAGAGAAAGCGAGTGCTTTGACGGTCGCCGTTCGGCCCCACAGCCGTCCAGAGACTCGGGGGAGGCCTCCCCTAAAAGCTGCATTCCCACCGATCGTTTGTTTCAAATCTTAGCCCAGTAGCTGAAAAGTAGGCGCAAAAAAGTCTGCCAAAGTCACATAGGTTGTGATGTTACAATTTAGTCAATAAAGGGTTACTACTGGAGCGAAACCGAGTGCTTCGATGCTCGCCGTTCGGCCCCACGAGCTCCGAGAGGCTTGGAAGAGGCCTCCCTTGAAAGCTGGATTCCAAAGGCTTGTCTGTGTGAATTCCTAGCCCGCTAGGCTGAAATTAAGCGACCTAAAGTCGTGCCGAAGTCAAATTGGTCGTCATGGTACTCGAGCGAAACTGAGTGCTTTAACGGTCGCCGCTCGGCCACACAGCCGTCCAGAGACTCGGGGGAGGACTCCCCTGAAAGCTGGATTCCCACCCATCGTTTGTTTCAAATCTTAGCGCACTCGGTGAAAAGTAAGCGCTAAAAAGTCCTGCCAAAGTCACATAGGTTGTCATGTTACAATTTAGTCAATAAAGGCCTACTACTGGACCGAAAACGAGTGCTTTGACGCTCGCCGTTATGCCCCACGACCTCCGAGAGGCTTGGAAGAGGCCTCCCCTGAAAGCTGGATTCCCACCGATCGTTTGTTTCAAATCTTAGCCCAGTAGCTGAAAAGTAGGCGCTAAAAAGTCCTGCCAAAATCACATAGGTCATCATGTTACAATTTAGTCAATAAAGGCCTCCTACTGGACCGAAACCGAGTGCTTTGACGCTCGCCGTTAGGCCCCACGACCTCTGAGAGGCTTGGAAGCGGCCTCCCCTGAAAGCTGGATTCCCAAGGATTGTCTGTGTGAATTCCTAGACCGCTAGGCTGAAATTAAGCGACCTAAAGTCGTGCCGAAGTCAAATCGGTCGTCATGGTACTCGAGCGAAACTGAGTGCTTTAAAGCTCGCCGCTCGGCCCCACAGCCGTCCAGAGACTCGGGGGAGGACTCCCCTGAAAGCTGGATTCCAACAGATCGTTTGTTTCAAATCTTAGCGCACTAGGTAAAAAGTAAGCGCTAAAAAGTCCTGCCAAATTCACATAGGTTGTCATGTTACAATTTAGTCAATAAAGGCCTACTACTGGAGCGAAACCGAGTGCTTTGACGCTCGCCGTTCGGGCCCACGACCTCCGAGAGGCTTGGAAGAGGCCTCCCCTGAAAGCTGGATTCCCACCGATCGTTTCTTTCAAATCTTAGCCCAGTAGCTGAAAAGTAGGCGCTAAAAAGTCCTGCCAAAATCACATAGATCGTCATGTTACAATTTAGTCAATAAAGGCCTCCTACTGGACCGAAATTGAGTGCTTTAATGCTCGCCGCTCGGCCCCACAGCCGTCCAGAGACTCGGGGGAGGACTCCCCTGAAAGCTGGATTCCCACCGATAATGTGTTTCAAATCTTAGCCCACTAACTCAAAAGTAAGCGCTAAAATGTCCTGCCAAAATCACATAGGTCGTCATGGTACAATTTAGTCAATAAAGGCCTACTACTGGACCGAAAACGAGTGCTTTGACGCTCGCCGTTATGCCCCACGACCTCCGAGAGGCTTGGAAGAGGCCTCATCTGAAAGCTGGATTCCCACCGATCGTTTGTTTCAAATCTTCGCCCAGTAGCTGAAAAGTAGGCGCTAAAAAGTCCTGCCAAAATCACATAGGTCGTCATGTTACAATTTAGTCAATAAACGCCTCCTACTGGACCGAAACCGAGTGCTTTGACGCTCGCCGTTGGGCCCCACGACCTCTGAGAGGCTTGGAAGTGGCATCCCCTGAAAGCTGGATTCCCAAGGATTGTCTGTGTGAATTCCTAGCCCGCTAGGCTGAAATTAAGCGACCTAAAGTCGTGCCGAAGTCAAATCGGTCGTCATGGTAATCGAGCGAAACTGAGTGCTTTAACGGTCGCCGCTCGGCCCCACAGCCGTCCAGAGACTCGGGGGAGGCCTCCCCTGAAAGCTGGATTCCCACCGATCGTTTGTTTCAAATCTTAGCCCACTAGGTCAAACGTAGGCGCTAAAAAGTCTTGCCAAAGTCACATAGGTCGTCATGTTACAATTTAGTCAATAAAGGCCTACTACTGGAGAGAAACCGAGTGCTATGACGCTCGCCGTTCGGCCCCACGACCTCCGAGAGGCTTGGAAGAGGCCTCACCTGAAAGCTGGATTCCCACCGATCGTTTGTTTCAAATCTTCGCCCAGTAACTGAAAAGTAGGCGCTAAAAAGTCCTGCCAAAATCACATAGGTTGTCATGTTACAATTTAGTCAATAAAGGCCTACTACTGGAGCGAAACCGAGTGCTTTGACGCTCGCCGTTCGGCCCCACGACCTCCGAGAGACTTGGAGGAGGCCTCCCCTGAAAGCTGGATTCCCAAGGTTTGTCTGTGTGAATTCCTAGCCCGCTAGGCTGAAATTAAGCGACCAAAAGTCGTGCCGAAGTCAAATTGGTCGTCATGGTACTCGAGCGAAACTGAGTGCTTTAACGGGCTCCGCTCGGCCACACAGCCGTCCAGAGACTCGGGGGAGGACTCCCCTGAAAGCTAGATTCCCATCCATCGTTTGTTTCAAATCTTAGCGCACTAGCTCAAACGTAAGCGCTAAAAGTCCTGCCAAAATCACATAGGTCGTCATGTTACAATTTAGTCAATAAAGGCCTATTACTGGACCGAAACTGAGTGCTTTGACGGTCGCCGTTCGGCCCCACAGCCGTCCAGAGATTCGGGGTAGGCCTCCCCTGAAAGCTGCATTCCCACCGATCGTTTGTTTCAAATCTTCGCCCAGTAACTGAAAAGTAGGCGCTAAAAAGTCCTGCCAAAATCACATAGGTCGTCATGTTACAATTTAGTCAATAAAGGCCTCCTACTGGCCCGAAACTGAGTGCTTTAACGCTCGCCGCTCGGCCCCACAGCCGTCCAGAGACTCGGGGGAGGACTCCCCTGAAAGCTGGATTCCCACCGATCGTTTGTTTCAAATCTTAGCCCAGGAGCTGAAAAGTAGGCGCAAAAAAGTCCTGCCAAAATCAGATTGGTCGTCATGTTACAATTTAGTCAATAAAGGCCTACTACTGGAGCGAAACAGAGTGCTTTGACGCTCGCTGTTCGGGCCCACGACCTCCGAGAGGCTTGGAAGAGGCCTCCCCTGAAAGCTGGATTCCCAAGGATTGTCTGTGTGAATTCCTAGCCCGCTAGGCTGAAATTAAGCGACCTAAAGTCGTGCCGAAGTCAAATCGGTCGTCATGGTACTCGAGCGAAACTGAGTGCTTTAACGCTCGCCGCTCGGCCCCACAGCCGTCCAGAGACTCGGGGGAGGACTCCCCTGAAAGTTGGATTCCCACCGATATTGTGTTTCAAATCGTAGCCCACTAGCTCAAAAGTAAGCGCTAAAAAGTCCTGCCAAAGTCACATAGGTCGTCATGTTACAATTTAGTCAATAAAGGCCTACTACTGGAGCGAAACCGAGTGCTTTGACGCTCGCCGTTCAGCCCCACGACCTCTGAGAGGCTTGAAAGAGGCCTCCCCTGAAAACTGGATTCCCAAGGATTGTCTGTGTGAATTCCTAGCCCGCTAGGCTGAAATTAAGCGACCTAAAGTCGTGCCGAAGTCAAATCGGTCGTCATGGTACTCGAGCGAAACTGAGTGCTTTAACGCTCGCCGCTCGGCCCCACAGCCGTCCAGAGACTCGGGGGAGGACTCCCCTGAAAGCTGGATTCCCACCGATAATGTGTTTCAAATCTTAGCCCACTAGCTCAAAAGTAAGCGCTAAAAAGTCCTGCCAAAATCACATAGGTCGTCATGTTACAATTTAGTCAATAAAGGCCGACTACTGGACCGAAACTGAGTGCTTTAACGCTCGCCACTCTGCCCCACAGCCGTCCAGAGACTCGGGGGAGGACTCCCCTGAAAGATGGATTCCCTCCGATCGTTTGTTTCAAATCTTCGCCCA
Organism: Phycodurus eques; assembly: GCF_024500275.1. Lineage (NCBI taxonomy): Eukaryota > Metazoa > Chordata > Actinopteri > Syngnathiformes > Syngnathidae > Phycodurus > Phycodurus eques. The sequence goes on along the minus strand of NW_026904149.1, from coordinate 30,635 downwards.
GTAGCTGAAAAGTAGGCGCTAAAAAGTCCTGCCAAAATCACATAGGTCGTAATGTTACAATTTAGTCAAAAAAGGCCAACTACAGGAGAGAAACTGAGTGCTTTGACGCTCACCGTTCGCCCCCACAGCCGTCCAGAGACTCGGGGGAGGCCTCCCCTGAAAGCTGGATTCCCACCGATAATGTGTTTCAAATCTTAGCCCACTAACTCAAAAGTAAGCGCTAAAATGTCCTGCCAAAATCACATAGGACGTCATGGTACAATTTAGTCAATAAAGGCCTACTACTGGACCGAAAACGAGTATCTTTGACGCTCGCCGTTATGCCCCACGACCTCCGAGAGGCTTTGAAGAGGCCTCCCCTGAAAGCTGGATTCCCACCGATCGTTTGTTTCAAATCTTCGCCCAGTAGCTCAAAAGTAGGCGCTAAAAAGTCCTGCCAAAATCACATAGGTCGTCATGTTACAATTTAGTCAATAAACGCCTCCTACTGGACCGAAACCGAGTGCTTTGACGCTCGCCGTTAGGCCCCACGACCACTGAGAGGCTTGGAAGTGGCATCCCCTGAAAGCTGCATTCCCACCGATCGTTTGTTTCAAATCTTAGCCCAGTAGCTGAAAGGTAGGCGCAAAAAAGTCCTGCCAAAGTCACATAGTTTGTGATGTTACAATTTAGTCAATAAAGGGTTACTACTGGAACGAAACAGAGTGCTTCGACGCTCGCCGTTCGGCCCCACGAGCTCCGAGAGGCTTGGAAGAGGCCTCCCTTGAAAGCTGGATTCCCAAGGCTTGTCTGTGTGAATTCCTAGCCCGCTAGGCTGAAATTAAGCGACCTAAAGTCGTGCCGAAGTCAAATTGGTCGTCATGGTACTCGAGCGAAACTGAGTGCTTTAACGGTCGCCGCTCGGCCACACAGCCGTCCAGAGACTCGGGGGAGGACTAACCTGAAAGCTGGATTCCCACCCATCGTTTGTTTCAAATCTTAGCGCACTAGCTCAAACGTAAGCGCTAAAAAGTCCTGCCAAAATCACATAGGTCGTCATGTTACAATTTAGTCAATAAAGGCCTATTACTGGACCGAAACTGAGTGCTTTAACGCTCGCCGCTCGGCCCCACAGCCGTCCAGAGATTCAGGGGAGGCCTCCCCTGAAAGCTGGATTCCCACCGATCGTTTGTTTCAAATCTTAGCCCAGTAGCTGAAAAGTAGGCGCAAAAAACTCCTGCCAAAATCACATAGGTCGTCATGTTACAATTTAGTCAATAAAGGCCTACTACTGGAGCGAAACCGAGTGCTTTGACGCGCGCCGTTCGGCCCCACGACCTCCGAGAGGCTTGGAAGAGGCGTCCCCTGAAAGCTGGATTCCCACCGATCGTTTGTTTTAAATCTTAGCCCACTAGCTCAAACGTAAGCGCTAAAAAGTCCTGCCAAAATCACATAGGTCGTCATGTTACAATTTAGTCAATATAGGCCTATTACTTGACCGAAACTGAGAGCTTTAACGCTCGCCGCTCGGCCCCTCAGCCGTCCAGAGACTCGGGGGAGGCCTCCCCCGAAAGCTGGATTCCCACCGATCGTTTGTTTCAAATCTTCGCCCAGTAACTGAAAAGTAGGCGCTAAAAAGTCCTGCCAAAATCACATAGGTCGTCATGTTACAATTTAGTCAATAAAGGCCTACTACTGGACCGAAACTGAGTGCTTTAACGCTCGCCACTCTGCCCCACAGCCGTCCAGAGACTCGGGGGAGGCGTCCACTGAAAGCTGGATTCCCACCGATCATTTGTTTCAAATCTTAGCCCACTAGCTCAAAAGTAGGCGCTAAAAAGTCATGCCAAAGTCACATAGGTCGTCATGTTACAATTTAGTCAAAAAAGGCCTACTACTGGAGCGAAAACGAGTGCTTTGACGCTCGCCGTTCGGCCCCACAGCTGTCCAGAGACTCGGGGGAGGCCTCCCCTGAAAGCTGGATTCCCACCGATCGTTTGTTTCAAATCTTAGCCCAGTAGCTCTAAAGTAAGCGCTAAAAAGTCCTGCCAAAGTCACATAGGTCGTCATGTTACAATTTAGTCAATAAAAGCCTACTACTGGAGCGAAACCGAGTGCTTTGACGGTCACCGTTCGGCCTTACGAGCTCCGAGAGGCTTGGAAGAGGCCTCCCTTGAAAGCTGGATTCCCAAGGCTTGTCTGTGTAAATTCCTAGCCCGCTAGGCAGAAATTAGGCGACCTAAAGTCGTGCCATAGTCAAATCGGTCGTCATGGTACTCGAGCGAAACTGAGTGCTTTAACGCTCGCCGCTCGGCCCCAAAGCCGTCCAAAGACTCGGGGGAGGACTCCCCTGAAAGCTGGATTCCCACCGATCGTTTGTTTCAAATTTTAGCCCACTAGCTCAAAAGTAAGCGCTAAAAAGTCCTGCCACAATCACATAGGTCGTCATGTTACAATTTAGTCAATAAAGGCCTACTACTGGAGCGAAACCAAGTGCTTTGACGCGCGCCGTTCGGCTTCACGACCTCCGAGAGGCTTGGAAGAGGCGTCCCCTGAAAGCTGGATTCCCACCGATCGTTTGTTTTAAATCTTAGCCCACTAGCTCAAACGTAAGCGCTAAAAAGTCCTGCCAAAATCACATAGGTCGTCATGTTACAATTTAGTCAATATAGGCCTATTACTTGACCGAAACTGAGAGCTTTAACGCTCGCCGCTCGGCCCCACAGCCGTCCAGAGACTCGGGGGAGGCCTCCCCCGAAAGCTGGATTCCCACCGATCGTTTGTTTCAAATCTTCGCCCAGTAACTGAAAAGTAGGCGCTAAAAAGTCCTGCCAAAATCACATAGGTCGTCATGTTACAATTTAGTCAATAAAGGCCTAATACTGGACCGAAACTGAGTGCTTTAACGCTCGCCACTCTGCCCCACAGCCGTCCAGAGACTCGGGGGAGGTGTCCACTGAAAGCTGGATTCCCACCGATCATTTGTTTCAAATCTTAGCCCACTAGCTCAAAAGTAGGCGCTAAAAAGTCATGCCAAAGTCACATAGGTCGTCATGTTACAATTTAGTCATTAAAGGCCTACGACTGGAGCGAAACCAAGTGCTTCGACGCTCGCCGTTCGGCCCCACAAGCTCCGAGAGGCTTGGAAGAGGCCTCCCTTGAAAGCTGGATTCCCAAGGCTTGTCTGTTTGATTTCCTAGCACGCTAGGCTGAAATTAAGCGACCTAAAGTCGTGCCGAAGTCAAATCGGTCGTCATGGTACTCGAGCGAAACTGAGTGCTTTAACGGTCGCCGCTCGGCCCCACAGCAGTCCAGAGACTCGGGGTAGGCCTCCCCTGAAAGCTGGATTCCCACCGATCGTTTGTTTTAAATCTTAGCCCACTAGCTCAAACGTAAGCGCTAAAAAGTCCTGCCAAAATCACATAGGTCGTCATGTTACAATTTAGTCAATAAAGGCCTACTACTGGAGCGAAACCAATTGCTTTGATGCTCGCCGTTCGGCCCCACGACCTCCGAGAGACTTGGAGGAGGCCTCCCCTGAAAGCTGGATTCCCACCGATCGTTTGTTTTAAATATTAGCCAAGTAGCTGAAAAGTAGGCACTAAAATGTCCTGCCAAAATCACATAGGTCGTCATGTTACAATTTAGTCATTAAAGGCCTACGCCTGGAGAGAAACCGAGTGCTTTGACGCTCGCCGTTCGGCCCCACAGCAATCCAGAGATTCGGGGGAGGCCTCCCCTGAAATCTGGAATCCCACCGATCGTTTGTTTCAAATCTTAGCCAACTAGCTCAAAAGTAAGCGCTAAAAAGTCCAACCAAAGTCACATAGGTTGTCATGTTACAATTTAGTCAATAAAGGCCTACTACTGGAGAGAAAGCGAGTGCTTTGACGGTCGCCGTTCGGCCCCACAGCCGTCCAGAGACTCGGGGGAGGCCTCCCCTAAAAGCTGCATTCCCACCGATCGTTTGTTTCAAATCTTAGCCCAGTAGCTGAAAAGTAGGCGCAAAAAAGTCTGCCAAAGTCACATAGGTTGTGATGTTACAATTTAGTCAATAAAGGGTTACTACTGGAGCGAAACCGAGTGCTTCGATGCTCGCCGTTCGGCCCCACGAGCTCCGAGAGGCTTGGAAGAGGCCTCCCTTGAAAGCTGGATTCCAAAGGCTTGTCTGTGTGAATTCCTAGCCCGCTAGGCTGAAATTAAGCGACCTAAAGTCGTGCCGAAGTCAAATTGGTCGTCATGGTACTCGAGCGAAACTGAGTGCTTTAACGGTCGCCGCTCGGCCACACAGCCGTCCAGAGACTCAGGGGAGGACTCCCCTGAAAGCTGGATTCCCACCCATCGTTTGTTTCAAATCTTAGCGCACTCGGTGAAAAGTAAGCGCTAAAAAGTCCTGCCAAAGTCACATAGGTTGTCATGTTACAATTTAGTCAATAAAGGCCTACTACTGGACCGAAAACGAGTGCTTTGACGCTCGCCGTTATGCCCCACGACCTCCGAGAGGCTTGGAAGAGGCCTCCCCTGAAAGCTGGATTCCCACCGATCGTTTGTTTCAAATCTTAGCCCAGTAGCTGAAAAGTAGGCGCTAAAAAGTCCTGCCAAAATCACATAGGTCATCATGTTACAATTTAGTCAATAAAGGCCTCCTACTGGACCGAAACCGAGTGCTTTGACGCTCGCCGTTAGGCCCCACGACCTCTGAGAGGCTTGGAAGCGGCCTCCCCTGAAAGCTGGATTCCCAAGGATTGTCTGTGTGAATTCCTAGCCCGCTAGGCTGAAATTAAGCGACCTAAAGTCGTGCCGAAGTCAAATCGGTCGTCATGGTACTCGAGCGAAACTGAGTGCTTTAAAGCTCGCCGCTCGGCCCCACAGCCGTCCAGAGACTCGGGGGAGGACTCCCCTGAAAGCTGGATTCCAACAGATCGTTTGTTTCAAATCTTAGCGCACTAGGTAAAAAGTAAGCGCTAAAAAGTCCTGCCAAATTCACATAGGTTGTCATGTTACAATTTAGTCAATAAAGGCCTTCTACTGGAGCGAAACCGAGTGCTTTGACGCTCGCCGTTCGGGCCCACGACCTCCGAGAGGCTTGGAAGAGGCCTCCCCTGAAAGCTGGATTCCCACCGATCGTTTCTTTCAAATCTTAGCCCAGTAGCTGAAAAGTAGGCGCTAAAAAGTCCTGCCAAAATCACATAGATCGTCATGTTACAATTTAGTCAATAAAGGCCTCCTACTGGACCGAAACTGAGTGCTTTAATGCTCGCCGCTCGGCCCCACAGCCGTCCAGAGACTCGGGGGAGGACTCCCCTGAAAGCTGGATTCCCACCGATAATGTGTTTCAAATCTTAGCCCACTAACTCAAAAGTAAGCGCTAAAATGTCCTGCCAAAATCACATAGGTCGTCATGGTACAATTTAGTCAATAAAGGCCTACTACTGGACCGAAACTGAGTGCTTTAACGCTCGCCACTCTGCCCCACAGCCGTCCAGAGACTCGGGGGAGGCGTCCACTGAAAGCTGGATTCCCACCGATCATTTGTTTCAAATCTTAGCCCACTAGCTCAAAAGTAGGCGCTAAAAAGTCATGCCAAAGTCACATAGGTCGTCATGTTACAATTTAGTCAAAAAAGGCCTACTACTGGAGCGAAAACGAGTGCTTTGACGCTCGCCGTTCGGCCCCACAGCTGTCCAGAGACTCGGGGGAGGCCTCCCCTGAAAGCTGGATTCCCACCGATCGTTTGTTTCAAATCTTAGCCCAGTAGCTCTAAAGTAAGCGCTAAAAAGTCCTGCCAAAGTCACATAGGTCGTCATGTTACAATTTAGTCAATAAAAGCCTACTACTGGAGCGAAACCGAGTGCTTTGACGGTCACCGTTCGGCCTTACGAGCTCCGAGAGGCTTGGAAGAGGCCTCCCTTGAAAGCTGGATTCCCAAGGCTTGTCTGTGTAAATTCCTAGCCCGCTAGGCAGAAATTAGGCGACCTAAAGTCGTGCCATAGTCAAATCGGTCGTCATGGTACTCGAGCGAAACTGAGTGCTTTAACGCTCGCCGCTCGGCCCCAAAGCCGTCCAGAGACTCGGGGGAGGACTCCCCTGAAAGCTGGATTCCCACCGATCGTTTGTTTCAAATTTTAGCCCACTAGCTCAAAAGTAAGCGCTAAAAAGTCCTGCCACAATCACATAGGTCGTCATGTTACAATTTAGTCAATAAAGGCCTACTACTGGAGCGAAACCAAGTGCTTTGACGCGCGCCGTTCGGCTTCACGACCTCCGAGAGGCTTGGAAGAGGCGTCCCCTGAAAGCTGGATTCCCACCGATCGTTTGTTTTAAATCTTAGCCCACTAGCTCAAACGTAAGCGCTAAAAAGTCCTGCCAAAATCACATAGGTCGTCATGTTACAATTTAGTCAATATAGGCCTATTACTTGACCGAAACTGAGAGCTTTAACGCTCGCCGCTCGGCCCCACAGCCGTCCAGAGACTCGGGGGAGGCCTCCCCCGAAAGCTGGATTCCCACCGATCGTTTGTTTCAAATCTTCGCCCAGTAACTGAAAAGTAGGCGCTAAAAAGTCCTGCCAAAATCACATAGGTCGTCATGTTACAATTTAGTCAATAAAGGCCTACTACTGGACCGAAACTGAGTGCTTTAACGCTCGCCACTCTGCCCCACAGCCGTCCAGAGACTCGGGGGAGGCGTCCACTGAAAGCTGGATTCCCACCGATCATTTGTTTCAAATCTTAGCCCACTAGCTCAAAAGTAGGCGCTAAAAAGTCATGCCAAAGTCACATAGGTCGTCATGTTACAATTTAGTCATTAAAGGCCTACGACTGGAGCGAAACCAAGTGCTTCGACGCTCGCCGTTCGGCCCCACAAGCTCCGAGAGGCTTGGAAGAGGCCTCCCTTGAAAGCTGGATTCCCAAGGCTTGTCTGTGTGATTTCCTAGCACGCTAGGCTGAAATTAAGCGACCTAAAGTCGTGCCGAAGTCAAATCGGTCGTCATGGTACTCGAGCGAAACTGAGTGCTTTAACGGTCGCCGCTCGGCCCCACAGCAGTCCAGAGACTCGGGGTAGGCCTCCCCTGAAAGCTGGATTCCCACCGATCGTTTGTTTTAAATCTTAGCCCACTAGCTCAAACGTAAGCGCTAAAAAGTCCTGCCAAAATCACATAGGTCGTCATGTTACAATTTAGTCAATAAAGGCCTACTACTGGAGCGAAACCAAGTGCTTTGACGCTCGCCGTTCGGCCCCACGACCTCCGAGAGACTTGGAGGAGGCCTCCCCTGAAAGCTGGATTCCCACCGATCGTTTGTTTTAAATATTAGCCAAGTAGCTGAAAAGTAGGCACTAAAATGTCCTGCCAAAATCACATAGGTCGTCATGTTACAATTTAGTCATTAAAGGCCTACGCCTGGAGAGAAACCGAGTGCTTTGACGCTCGCCGTTCGGCCCCACAGCAATCCAGAGATTCGGGGGAGGCCTCCCCTGAAATCTGGAATCCCACCGATCGTTTGTTTCAAATCTTAGCCAACTAGCTCAAAAGTAAGCGCTAAAAAGTCCAACCAAAGTCACATAGGTTGTCATGTTACAATTTAGTCAATAAAGGCCTACTACTGGAGAGAAAGCGAGTGCTTTGACGGTCGCCGTTCGGCCCCACAGCCGTCCAGAGACTCGGGGGAGGCCTCCCCTAAAAGCTGCATTCCCACCGATCGTTTGTTTCAAATCTTAGCCCAGTAGCTGAAAAGTAGGCGCAAAAAAGTCTGCCAAAGTCACATAGGTTGTGATGTTACAATTTAGTCAATAAAGGGTTACTACTGGAGCGAAACCGAGTGCTTCGATGCTCGCCGTTCGGCCCCACGAGCTCCGAGAGGCTTGGAAGAAGCCTCCCTTGAAAGCTGGATTCCAAAGGCTTGTCTGTGTGAATTCCTAGCCCGCTAGGCTGAAATTAAGCGACCTAAAGTCGTGCCGAAGTCAAATTGGTCGTCATGGTACTCGAGCGAAACTGAGTGCTTTGACTCTCGCCGCTCGGCCACACAGCCGTCCAGAGACTCGGGGGAGGACTCCCCTGAAAGCTGGATTCCCACCCATCGTTTGTTTCAAATCTTAGCGCACTCGGTGAAAAGTAAGCGCTAAAAAGTCCTGCCAAAGTCACATAGGTTGTCATGTTACAATTTAGTCAATAAAGGCCTACTACTGGACCGAAAACGAGTGCTTTGACGCTCGCCGTTATGCCCCACGACCTCCGAGAGGCTTGGAAGAGGCCTCCCCTGAAAGCTGGATTCCCACCGATCGTTTGTTTCAAATCTTAGCCCAGTAGCTGAAAAGTAGGCGCTAAAAAGTCCTGCCAAAATCACATAGGTCATCATGTTACAATTTAGTCAATAAAGGCCTCCTACTGGACCGAAACCGAGTGCTTTGACGCTCGCCGTTAGGCCCCACGACCTCTGAGAGGCTTGGAAGCGGCCTCCCCTGAAAGCTGGATTCCCAAGGATTGTCTGTGTGAATTCCTAGCCCGCTAGGCTGAAATTAAGCGACCTAAAGTCGTGCCGAAGTCAAATCGGTCGTCATGGTACTCGAGCGAAACTGAGTGCTTTAAAGCTCGCCGCTCGGCCCCACAGCCGTCCAGAGACTCGGGGGAGGACTCCCCTGAAAGCTGGATTCCAACAGATCGTTTGTTTCAAATCTTAGCGCACTAGGTAAAAAGTAAGCGCTAAAAAGTCCTGCCAAATTCACATAGGTTGTCATGTTACAATTTAGTCAATAAAGGCCTACTACTGGAGCGAAACCGAGTGCTTTGACGCTCGCCGTTCGGGCCCACGACCTCCGAGAGGCTTGGAAGAGGCCTCCCCTGAAAGCTGGATTCCCACCGATCGTTTCTTTCAAATCTTAGCCCAGTAGCTGAAAAGTAGGCGCTAAAAAGTCCTGCCAAAATCACATAGATCGTCATGTTACAATTTAGTCAATAAAGGCCTCCTACTGGACCGAAACTGAGTGCTTTAATGCTCGCCGCTCGGCCCCACAGCCGTCCAGAGACTCGGGGGAGGACTCCCCTGAAAGCTGGATTCCCACCGATAATGTGTTTCAAATCTTAGCCCACTAACTCAAAAGTAAGCGCTAAAATGTCCTGCCAAAATCACATAGGTCGTCATGGTACAATTTAGTCAATAAAGGCCTACTACTGGACCGAAAACGAGTGCTTTGACGCTCGCCGTTATGCCCCACGACCTCAGAGAGGCTTGGAAGAGGCCTCATCTGAAAGCTGGATTCCCACCGATCGTTTGTTTCAAATCTTCGCCCAGTAGCTGAAAAGTAGGCGCTAAAAAGTCCTGCCAAAATCACATAGGTCGTCATGTTACAATTTAGTCAATAAACGCCTCCTACTGGACCGAAACCGAGTGCTTTGACGCTCGCCGTTAGGCCCCACGACCTCTGAGAGGCTTGGAAGTGGCATCCCCTGAAAGCTGGATTCCCAAGGATTGTCTGTGTGAATTCCTAGCCCGCTAGGCTGAAATTAAGCGACCTAAAGTCGTGCCGAAGTCAAATCGGTCGTCATGGTAATCGAGCGAAACTGAGTGCTTTAACGGTCGCCGCTCGGCCCCACAGCCGTCCAGAGACTCGGGGGAGGCCTCCCCTGAAAGCTGGATTCCCACCGATCGTTTGTTTCAAATCTTAGCCCACTAGGTCAAACGTAGGCGCTAAAAAGTCTTGCCAAAGTCACATAGGTCGTCATGTTACAATTTAGTCAATAAAGGCCTACTACTGGAGAGAAACCGAGTGCTATGACGCTCGCCGTTCGGCCCCACGACCTCCGAGAGGCTTGGAAGAGGCCTCACCTGAAAGCTGGATTCCCACCGATCGTTTGTTTCAAATCTTCGCCCAGTAACTGAAAAGTAGGCGCTAAAAAGTCCTGCCAAAATCACATAGGTTGTCATGTTACAATTTAGTCAATAAAGGCCTACTACTGGAGCGAAACCGAGTGCTTTGACGCTCGCCGTTCGGCCCCACGACCTCCGAGAGACTTGGAGGAGGCCTCCCCTGAAAGCTGGATTCCCAAGGTTTGTCTGTGTGAATTCCTAGCCCGCTAGGCTGAAATTAAGCGACCAAAAGTCGTGCCGAAGTCAAATTGGTCGTCATGGTACTCGAGCGAAACTGAGTGCTTTAACGGGCTCCGCTCGGCCACACAGCCGTCCAGAGACTCGGGGGAGGACTCCCCTGAAAGCTGGATTCCCATCCATCGTTTGTTTCAAATCTTAGCGCACTAGCTCAAACGTAAGCGCTAAAAAGTCCTGCCAAAATCACATAGGTCGTCATGTTACAATTTAGTCAATAAAGGCCTATTACTGGACCGAAACTGAGTGCTTTGACGGTCGCCGTTCGGCCCCACAGCCGTCCAGAGACTCGGGGTAGGCCTCCCCTGAAAGCTGCATTCCCACCGATCGTTTGTTTCAAATCTTCGCCCAGTAACTGAAAAGTAGGCGCTAAAAAGTCCTGCCAAAATCACATAGGTCGTCATGTTACAATTTAGTCAATAAAGGCCTCCTACTGGCCCGAAACTGAGTGCTTTAACGCTCGCCGCTCGGCCCCACAGCCGTCCAGAGACTCGGGGGAGGACTCCCCTGAAAGCTGGATTCCCACCGATCGTTTGTTTCAAATCTTAGCCCAGGAGCTGAAAAGTAGGCGCAAAAAAGTCCTGCCAAAATCAGATTGGTCGTCATGTTACAATTTAGTCAATAAAGGCCTACTACTGGAGCGAAACAGAGTGCTTTGACGCTCGCTGTTCGGGCCCACGACCTCCGAGAGGCTTGGAAGAGGCCTCCCCTGAAAGCTGGATTCCCAAGGATTGTCTGTGTGAATTCCTAGCCCGCTAGGCTGAAATTAAGCGACCTAAAGTCGTGCCGAAGTCAAATCGGTCGTCATGGTACTCGAGCGAAACTGAGTGCTTTAACGCTCGCCGCTCGGCCCCACAGCCGTCCAGAGACTCGGGGGAGGACTCCCCTGAAAGCTGGATTCCCACCGATATTGTGTTTCAAATCGTAGCCCACTAGCTCAAAAGTAAGCGCTAAAAAGTCCTGCCAAAGTCACATAGGTCGTCATGTTACAATTTAGTCAATAAAGGCCTACTACTGGAGCGAAACCGAGTGCTTTGACGCTCGCCGTTCAGCCCCACGACCTCTGAGAGGCTTGAAAGAGGCCTCCCCTGAAAGCTGGATTCCCAAGGATTGTCTGTGTGAATTCCTAGCCCGCTAGGCTGAAATTAAGCGACCTAAAGTCGTGCCGAAGTCAAATCGGTCGTCATGGTACTCGAGCGAAACTGAGTGCTTTAACGCTCGCCGCTCGGCCCCACAGCCGTCCAGAGACTCGGGGGAGGACTCCCCTGAAAGCTGGATTCCCACCGATAATGTGTTTCAAATCTTAGCCCACTAGCTCAAAAGTAAGCGCTAAAAAGTCCTGCCAAAATCACATAGGTCGTCATGTTACAATTTAGTCAATAAAGGCCGACTACTGGACCGAAACTGAATGCTTTAACGCTCGCCACTCTGCCCCACAGCCGTCCAGAGACTCGGGGATGGACTCCCCTGAAAGATGGATTCCCTCCGATCGTTTGTTTCAAATCTTCGCCCAGTAGCTGAAAAGTAGGCGCTAAAAAGTCCTGCCAAAATCACATAGGTCGTAATGTTACAATTTAGTCAATAAAGGCCAACTACAGGAGAGAAACCGAGTGCTTTGACGCTCACCGTTCGCCCCCACAGCCGTCCAGAGACTCGGGGGAGGCCTCCCCTGAAAGCTGGATTCCCACCGATCGTTTGTTTCAAATCTTAGCCCAGTAGCTCTAAAGTAAGCGCTAAAAAGTCCTGCCAAAGTCACATAGGTCGTCATGTTACAATTTAGTCAATAAAAGCCTACTAATGGAGCGAAACCGAGTGCTTTGACGCTCACCGTTCGGCCTTACGAGCTCCGAGAGGCTTGGAAGAGGCCTCCCTTGAAAGCTGGATTCCCAAGGCTTGTCTGTGTAAATTCCTAGCCCGCTAGGCAGAAATTAGGCGACCTAAAGTCGTGCCGAAGTCAAATCGGTCGTCATGGTACTCGAGCGAAACTGAGTGCTTTAACGCTTGCCGCTCGGCCCCAAAGCCGTCCAGAGACTCGGGGGAGGACTCCCCTGAAAGCTGGATTCCCACCGATCGTTTGTTTCAAATTTTAGCCCACTAGCTCAAAAGTAAGCGCTAAAAAGTCCTGCCACAATCACATAGGTCGTCATGTTACAATTTAGTCAATAAAGGCCTACTACTGGAGAGAAACCGAATGCTTTGACGCTCGCCGTTCGGCCCCACAGCTGTCCAGAGACTCGGGGGAGGACTCCCCTGAAAGCTGGATTCCCACCGATAATGTGTTTCAAATCTTAGCCCACTAACTCAAAAGTAAGCGCTAAAATGTCCTGCCAAAATCACATAGGACGTCATGGTACAATTTAGTCAATAAAGGCCTACTACTGGACCGAAAACGAGTATCTTTGACGCTCGCCGTTATGCCCCACGACCTCCGAGAGGCTTTGAAGAGGCCTCCCCTGAAAGCTGGATTCCCACCGATCGTTTGTTTCAAATCTTCGCCCAGTAGCTCAAAAGTAGGCGCTAAAAAGTCCTGCCAAATTCACATAGGTCGTCATGTTACAATTTAGTCAATAAACGCCTCCTACTGGACCGAAACCGAGTGCTTTGACGCTCGCCGTTAGGCCCCACGACCACTGAGAGGCTTGGAAGTGGCATCCCCTGAAAGCTGCATTCCCACCGATCGTTTGTTTCAAATCTTAGCCCAGTAGCTGAAAAGTAGGCGCAAAAAAGTCCTGCCAAAGTCACATAGTTTGTGATGTTACAATTTAGTCAATAAAGGGTTACTACTGGAACGAAACAGAGTGCTTCGACGCTCGCCGTTCGGCCCCACGAGCTCCGAGAGGCTTGGAAGAGGCCTCCCTTGAAAGCTGGATTCCCAAGGCTTGTCTGTGTGAATTCCTAGCCCGCTAGGCTGAAATTAAGCGACCTAAAGTCGTGCCGAAGTCAAATTGGTCGTCATGGTACTCGAGCGAAACTGAGTGCTTTAACGGTCGCCGCTCGGCCACACAGCCGTCCAGAGACTCGGGGGAGGACTAACCTGAAAGCTGGATTCCCACCCATCGTTTGTTTCAAATCTTAGCGCACTAGCTCAAACGTAAGCGCTAAAAAGTCCTGCCAAAATCACATAGGTCGTCATGTTACAATTTAGTCAATAAAGGCCTATTACTGGACCGAAACTGAGTGCTTTAACGCTCGCCGCTCGGCCCCACAGCCGTCCAGAGATTCAGGGGAGGCCTCCCCTGAAAGCTGGATTCCCACCGATCGTTTGTTTCAAATCTTAGCCCAGTAGCTGAAAAGTAGGCGCAAAAAACTCCTGCCAAAATCACATAGGTCGTCATGTTACAATTTAGTCAATAAAGGCCTACTACTGGAGCGAAACCGAGTGCTTTGACGCGCGCCGTTCGGCCCCACGACCTCCGAGAGGCTTGGAAGAGGCGTCCCCTGAAAGCTGGATTCCCACCGATCGTTTGTTTTAAATCTTAGCCCACTAGCTCAAACGTAAGCGCTAAAAAGTCCTGCCAAAATCACATAGGTCGTCATGTTACAATTTAGTCAATATAGGCCTATTACTTGACCGAAACTGAGAGCTTTAACGCTCGCCGCTCGGCCCCTCAGCCGTCCAGAGACTCGGGGGAGGCCTCCCCCGAAAGCTGGATTCCCACCGATCGTTTGTTTCAAATCTTCGCCCAGTAACTGAAAAGTAGGCGCTAAAAAGTCCTGCCAAAATCACATAGGTCGTCATGTTACAATTTAGTCAATAAAGGCCTACTACTGGACCGAAACTGAGTGCTTTAACGCTCGCCACTCTGCCCCACAGCCGTCCAGAGACTCGGGGGAGGCGTCCACTGAAAGCTGGATTCCCACCGATCATTTGTTTCAAATCTTAGCCCACTAGCTCAAAAGTAGGCGCTAAAAAGTCATGCCAAAGTCACATAGGTCGTCATGTTACAATTTAGTCAAAAAAGGCCTACTACTGGAGCGAAAACGAGTGCTTTGACGCTCGCCGTTCGGCCCCACAGCTGTCCAGAGACTCGGGGGAGGCCTCCCCTGAAAGCTGGATTCCCACCGATCGTTTGTTTCAAATCTTAGCCCAGTAGCTCTAAAGTAAGCGCTAAAAAGTCCTGCCAAAGTCACATAGGTCGTCATGTTACAATTTAGTCAATAAAAGCCTACTACTGGAGCGAAACCGAGTGCTTTGACGCTCACCGTTCGGCCTTACGAGCTCCGAGAGGCTTGGAAGAGGCCTCCCTTGAAAGCTGGATTCCCAAGGCTTGTCTGTGTAAATTCCTAGCCCGCTAGGCAGAAATTAGGCGACCTAAAGTCGTGCCGAAGTCAAATCGGTCGTCATGGTACTCGAGCGAAACTGAGTGCTTTAACGCTCGCCGCTCGGCCCCAAAGCCGTCCAAAGACTCGGGGGAGGACTCCCCTGAAAGCTGGATTCCCACCGATCGTTTGTTTCAAATTTTAGCCCACTAGCTCAAAAGTAAGCGCTAAAAAGTCCTGCCACAATCACATAGGTCGTCATGTTACAATTTAGTCAATAAAGGCCTACTACTGGAGAGAAACCGAATGCTTTGACGCTCGCCGTTCGGCCCCACAGCTGTCCAGAGACTCGGGGGAGGACTCCCCTGAAAGCTGGATTCCCACCGATAATGTGTTTCAAATCTTAGCCCACTAACTCAAAAGTAAGCGCTAAAATGTCCTGCCAAAATCACATAGGACGTCATGGTACAATTTAGTCAATAAAGGCCTACTACTGGACCGAAAACGAGTGCTTTGACGCTCGCCGTTATGCCCCACGACCTCCGAGAGGCTTTGAAGAGGCCTCCCCTGAAAGCTGGATTCCCACCGATCGTTTGTTTCAAATCTTCGCCCAGTAGCTCAAAAGTAGGCGCTAAAAAGTCCTGCCAAAATCACATAGGTCGTCATGTTACAATTTAGTCAATAAACGCCTCCTACTGGACCGAAACCGAGTGCTTTGACGCTCGCCGTTAGGCCCAACGACCACTGAGAGGCTTGGAAGTGGCATCCCCTGAAAGCTGCATTCCCACCGATCGTTTGTTTCAAATCTTAGCCCAGTAGCTGAAAAGTAGGCGCAAAAAAGTCCTGCCAAAGTCACATAGTTTGTGATGTTACAATTTAGTCAATAAAGGGTTACTACTGGAACGAAACAGAGTGCTTCGACGCTCGCCGTTCGGCCCCACGAGCTCCGAGAGGCTTGGAAGAGGCCTCCCTTGAAAGCTGGATTCCCAAGGCTTGTCTGTGTGAATTCCTAGCCCGCTAGGCTGAAATTAAGCGACCTAAAGTCGTGCCGAAGTCAAATTGGTCGTCATGGTACTCGAGCGAAACTGAGTGCTTTAACGGTCGCCGCTCGGCCACACAGCCGTCCAGAGACTCGGGGGAGGACTAACCTGAAAGCTGGATTCCCACCCATCGTTTGTTTCAAATCTTAGCGCACTAGCTCAAACGTAAGCGCTAAAAAGTCCTGCCAAAATCACATAGGTCGTCATGTTACAATTTAGTCAATAAAGGCCTATTACTGGACCGAAACTGAGTGCTTTAACGCTCGCCGCTCGGCCCCACAGCCGTCCAGAGATTCAGGGGAGGCCTCCCCTGAAAGCTGGATTCCCACCGATCGTTTGTTTCAAATCTTAGCCCAGTAGCTGAAAAGTAGGCGCAAAAAACTCCTGCCAAAATCACATAGGTCGTCATGTTACAATTTAGTCAATAAAGGCCTACTACTGGAGCGAAACCGAGTGCTTTGACGCGCGCCGTTCGGCCCCACGACCTCCGAGAGGCTTGGAAGAGGCGTCCCCTGAAAGCTGGATTCCCACCGATCGTTTGTTTTAAATCTTAGCCCACTAGCTCAAACGTAAGCGCTAAAAAGTCCTGCCAAAATCACATAGGTCGTCATGTTACAATTTAGTCAATATAGGCCTATTACTTGACTGAAACTGAGAGCTTTAACGCTCGCCGCTCGGCCCCTCAGCCGTCCAGAGACTCGGGGGAGGCCTCCCCCGAAAGCTGGATTCCCACCGATCGTTTGTTTCAAATCTTCGCCCAGTAACTGAAAAGTAGGCGCTAAAAAGTCCTGCCAAAATCACATAGGTCGTCATGTTACAATTTAGTCAATAAAGGCCTACTACTGGACCGAAACTGAGTGCTTTAACGCTCGCCACTCTGCCCCACAGCCGTCCAGAGACTCGGGGGAGGCGTCCACTGAAAGCTGGATTCCCACCGATCATTTGTTTCAAATCTTAGCCCACTAGCTCAAAAGTAGGCGCTAAAAAGTCATGCCAAAGTCACATAGGTCGTCATGTTACAATTTAGTCAAAAAAGGCCTACTACTGGAGCGAAAACGAGTGCTTTGACGCTCGCCGTTCGGCCCCACAGCTGTCCAGAGACTCGGGGGAGGCCTCCCCTGAAAGCTGGATTCCCACCGATCGTGTTTTTCAAATCTTAGCCCACTAGCTCTAAAGTAAGCGCTAAAACGTCTTGCCAAAGTCACATAGGTCGTCATGTTACAATTTAGTCATTAAAGGCCTACGACTGGAGCGAAACCAAGTGCTTCGACGCTCGCCGTTCGGCCCCACAAGCTCCGAGAGGCTTGGAAGAGGCCTCCCTTGAAAGCTGGATTCCCAAGGCTTGTCTGTGTGATTTCCTAGCACGCTAGGCTGAAATTAAGCGACCTAAAGTCGTGCCGAAGTCAAATCGGTCGTCATGGTACTCGAGCGAAACTGAGTGCTTTAACGGTCGCCGCTCGGCCCCACAGCAGTCCAGAGACTCGGGGTAGGCCTCCCCTGAAAGCTGGATTCCCACCGATCGTTTGTTTTAAATCTTAGCCCACTAGCTCAAACGTAAGCGCTAAAAAGTCCTGCCAAAATCACATAGGTCGTCATGTTACAATTTAGTCAATAAAGGCCTACTACTGGAGCGAAACCAAGTGCTTTGACGCTCGCCGTTCGGCCCCACGACCTCCGAGAGACTTGGAGGAGGCCTCCCCTGAAAGCTGGATTCCCACCGATCGTTTGTTTTAAATCTTAGCCAAGTAGCTGAAAAGTAGGCGCTAAAATGTCCTGCCAAAATCACATAGGTCGTCATGTTACAATTTAGTCATTAAAGGCCTACGACTGGAGAGAAACCGAATGCTTTGACGCTCGCCGTTCGGCCCCACAGCAATCCAGAGATTCGGGGGAGGCCTCCCCTGAAATCTGAAATCCCACCGATCGTTTGTTTCAAATCTTAGCCAACTAGCTCAAAAGTAAGCGCTAAAAAGTCCAACCAAAGTCACATAGGTTGTCATGTTACAATTTAGTCAATAAAGGCCTACTGCTGGAGCGAAACCGAGTGCTTTGACGCTCGCCGTTCGGCCCCATGACCTCCGAGAGGCTTGGAAGAGGCCTCCCCTGAAAGCTGGATTCCCACCGATCGTTTGTTTTAAATCTTAGCCCAGTAGCTGTAAAGTAGGCGCTAAGAAGTCCTGCCAAAATCACATAGGTCGTCATGTTACAATTTACTCAATAAAGGCCTACTACTGGAGAGAAAGCGAGTGCTTTGACGCGCGCCGTTCGGCCCCACGACCTCCGAGAGGCTTGGAAGAGGCGTCCCCTGAAAGCTGGATTCCCACCGATCGTTTGTTTTAAATCTTAGCCCACTAGCTCAAACGTAAGCGCTAAAAAGTCCTGCCAAAATCACATAGGTCGTCATGTTACAATTTAGTCAATATAGGCCTATTACTTGACTGAAACTGAGAGCTTTAACGCTCGCCGCTCGGCCCCTCAGCCGTCCAGAGACTCGGGGGAGGCCTCCCCCGAAAGCTGGATTCCCACCGATCGTTTGTTTCAAATCTTCGCCCAGTAACTGAAAAGTAGGCGCTAAAAAGTCCTGCCAAAATCACATAGGTCGTCATGTTACAATTTAGTCAATAAAGGCCTACTACTGGACCGAAACTGAGTGCTTTAACGCTCGCCACTCTGCCCCACAGCCGTCCAGAGACTCGGGGGAGGCGTCCACTGAAAGCTGGATTCCCACCGATCATTTGTTTCAAATCTTAGCCCACTAGCTCAAAAGTAGGCGCTAAAAAGTCATGCCAAAGTCACATAGGTCGTCATGTTACAATTTAGTCAAAAAAGGCCTACTACTGGAGCGAAAACGAGTGCTTTGACGCTCGCCGTTCGGCCCCACAGCTGTCCAGAGACTCGGGGGAGGCCTCCCCTGAAAGCTGGATTCCCACCGATCGTGTTTTTCAAATCTTAGCCCACTAGCTCAAAAGTAAGCGCTAAAACGTCTTGCCAAAGTCACATAGGTCGTCATGTTACAATTTAGTCATTAAAGGCCTACGACTGGAGCGAAACCAAGTGCTTCGACGCTCGCCGTTCGGCCCCACAAGCTCCGAGAGGCTTGGAAGAGGCCTCCCTTGAAAGCTGGATTCCCAAGGCTTGTCTGTGTGATTTCCTAGCACGCTAGGCTGAAATTAAGCGACCTAAAGTCGTGCCGAAGTCAAATCGGTCGTCATGGTACTCGAGCGAAACTGAGTGCTTTAACGGTCGCCGCTCGGCCCCACAGCAGTCCAGAGACTCGGGGTAGGCCTCCCCTGAAAGCTGGATTCCCACCGATCGTTTGTTTTAAATCTTAGCCCACTAGCTCAAACGTAAGCGCTAAAAAGTCCTGCCAAAATCACATAGGTCGTCATGTTACAATTTAGTCAATAAAGGCCTACTACTGGAGCGAAACCAAGTGCTTTGACGCTCGCCGTTCGGCCCCACGACCTCCGAGAGACTTGGAGGAGGCCTCCCCTGAAAGCTGGATTCCCACCGATCGTTTGTTTTAAATCTTAGCCAAGTAGCTGAAAAGTAGGCGCTAAAATGTCCTGCCAAAATCACATAGGTCGTCATGTTACAATTTAGTCATTAAAGGCCTACGACTGGAGAGAAACCGAAGTGCTTTGACGCTCGCCGTTCGGCCCCACAGCAATCCAGAGATTCGGGGGAGGCCTCCCCTGAAATCTGAAATCCCACCGATCGTTTGTTTCAAATCTTAGCCAACTAGCTCAAAAGTAAGCGCTATAAAGTCCAACCAAAGTCACATAGGTTGTCATGTTACAATTTAGTCAATAAAGGCCTACTGCTGGAGCGAAACCGAGTGCTTTGACGCTCGCCGTTCGGCCCCATGACCTCCGAGAGGCTTGGAAGAGGCCTCCCCTGAAAGCTGGATTCCCACCGATCGTTTGTTTTAAATCTTAGCCCAGTAGCTGTAAAGTAGGCGCTAAGAAGTCCTGCCAAAATCACATAGGTCGTCATGTTACAATTTACTCAATAAAGGCCTACTACTGGAGAGAAAGCGAGTGCTTTGACGGTCGCCGTTCGGCCCCACAGCCGTCCAGAGACTCGGGGGAGGCCTCCCCTAAAAGCTGCATTCCCACCGATCGTTTGTTTCAAATCTTAGCCCAGTAGCTGAAAAGTAGGCGCAAAAAAGTCTGCCAAAGTCACATAGGTTGTGATGTTACAATTTAGTAAATTAAGGGTTACTACTGGAGCGAAACCGAGTGCTTCGACGCTCGCCGTTCGGCCCCACGAGCTCCGAGAGGCTTGGAAGAGGCCTCCCTTGAAAGCTGGATTCCCAAGGCTTGTCTGTGTGAATTCCTAGCCCGCTAGGCTGAAATTAAGCGACCTAAAGTCGTGCCGAAGTCAAATCGGTCGTCATGGTACTCGAGCGAAACTGAGTGCTTTAACGGTCGCCGCTCGGCCACACAGCCGTCCAGAGACTCGGGGGAGGACTCCCCTGAAAGCTGGATTCCCACCCATCGTTTGTTTCAAATCTTAGCGCACTCGGTGAAAAGTAAGCGCTAAAAAGTCCTGCCAAAGTCACATAGGTTGTCATGTTACAATTTAGTCAATAAAGGCCTACTACTGGACCGAAAACGAGTGCTTTGACGCTCGCCGTTATGCCCCACGACCTCCGAGAGGCTTGGAAGAGGCCTCCCCTGAAAGCTGGATTCCCACCGATCGTTTGTTTCAAATCTTCGCCCAGTAGCTGAAAAGTAGGCGCTAAAAAGTCCTGCCAAAATCACATAGGTCGTAATGTTACAATTTAGTCAATAAAGGCCAACTACAGGAGAGAAACCGAGTGCTTTGACGCTCACCGTTCGCCCCCACAGCCGTCCAGAGACTCGGGGGAGGCCTCCCCTGAAAGCTGGATTCCCACCGATCGTTTGTTTCAAATCTTAGCCCAGTAGCTCTAAAGTAAGCGCTAAAAAGTCCTGCCAAAGTCACATAGGTCGTCATGTTACAATTTAGTCAATAAAAGCCTACTACTGGAGCGAAACCGAGTGCTTTGACGCTCACCGTTCGGCCTTACGAGCTCCGAGAGGCTTGGAAGAGGCCTCCCTTGAAAGCTGGATTCCCAAGGCTTGTCTGTGTAAATTCCTAGCCCACTAGGCAGAAATTAGGCGACCTAAAGTCGTGCCGAAGTCAAATCGGTCGTCATGGTACTCGAGCGAAACTGAGTGCTTTAACGCTCGCCGCTCGGCCCCAAAGCCGTCCAGAGACTCGGGGGAGGACTCCCCTGAAAGCTGGATTCCCACCGATCGTTTGTTTCAAATTTTAGCCCACTAGCTCAAAAGTAAGCGCTAAAAAGTCCTGCCACAATCACATAGGTCGTCATGTTACAATTTAGTCAATAAAGGCCTACTACTGGAGAGAAACCGAATGCTTTGACGCTCGCCGTTCGGCCCCACAGCTGTCCAGAGACTCGGGGGAGGACTCCCCTGAAAGCTGGATTCCCACCGATAATGTGTTTCAAATCTTAGCCCACTAACTCAAAAGTAAGCGCTAAAATGTCCTGCCAAAATCACATAGGACGTCATGGTACAATTTAGTCAATAAAGGCCTACTACTGGACCGAAAACGAGTGCTTTGACGCTCGCCGTTATGCCCCACGACCTCTGAGAGGCTTTGAAGAGGCCTCCCCTGAAAGCTGGATTCCCACCGATCGTTTGTTTCAAATCTTCGCCCAGTAGCTCAAAAGTACGCGCTAAAAAGTCCTGCCAAAATCACATAGGTCGTCATGTTACAATTTAGTCAATAAACGCCTCCTACTGGACCGAAACCGAGTGCTTTGACGCTCGCCGTTAGGCCCCACGACCACCGAGAGGCTTGGAAGTGGCATCCCCTGAAAGCTGCATTCCCACCGATCGTTTGTTTCAAATCTTAGCCCAGTAGCTGAAAAGTAGGCGCAAAAAAGTCCTGCCAAAGTCACATAGTTTGTGATGTTACAATTTAGTCAATAAAGGGTTACTACTGGAACGAAACAGAGTGCTTCGACGCTCGCCGTTCGGCCCCACGAGCTCCGAGAGGCTTGGAAGAGGCCTCCCTTGAAAGCTGGATTCCCAAGGCTTGTCTGTGTGAATTCCTAGCCCGCTAGGCTGAAATTAAGCGACCTAAAGTCGTGCCGAAGTCAAATTGGTCGTCATGGTACTCGAGCGAAACTGAGTGCTTTAACGGTCGCCGCTCGGCCACACAGCCATCCAGAGACTCGGGGGAGGACTAACCTGAAAGCTGGATTCCCACCCATCGTTTGTTTCAAATCTTAGCGCACTAGCTCAAACGTAAGCGCTAAAAAGTCCTGCCAAAATCACATAGGTCGTCATGTTACAATTTAGTCAATAAAGGCCTATTACTGGACCGAAACTGAGTGCTTTAACGCTCGCCGCTCGGCACCACAGTCGTCCAGAGATTCAGGGGAGGCCTCCCCTGAAAGCTGGATTCCCACCGATCGTTTGTTTCAAATCTTAGCCCAGTAGCTGAAAAGTAGGCGCAAAACACTCCTGCCAAAATCACATAGGTCGTCATGTTACAATTTAGTCAATAAAGGCCTACTACTGGAGCGAAACCGAGTGCTTTGACGCGCGCCGTTCGGCCCCACGACCTCCGAGAGGCTTGGAAGAGGCGTCCCCTGAAAGCTGGATTCCCACCGATCGTTTGTTTTAAATCTTAGCCCACTAGCTCAAACGTAACCGCTAAAAAGTCCTGCCAAAATCACATAGGTCGTCATGTTACAATTTAGTCAATATAGGCCTATTACTTGACCGAAACTGAGAGCTTTAACGCTCGCCGCTCGGCCCCTCAGCCGTCCAGAGACTCGGGGGAGGCCTCCCCCGAAAGCTGGATTCCCACCGATCGTTTGTTTCAAATCTTCGCCCAGTAACTGAAAAGTAGGCGCTAAAAAGTCCTGCCAAAATCACATAGGTCGTCATGTTACAATTTAGTCAATAAAGGCCTACTACTGGACCGAAACTGAGTGCTTTAACGCTCGCCACTCTGCCCCACAGCCGTCCAGAGACTCGGGGGAGGCGTCCACTGAAAGCTGGATTCCCACCGATCATTTGTTTCAAATCTTAGCCCACTAGCTCAAAAGTAGGCGCTAAAAAGTCATGCCAAAGTCACATAGGTCGTCATGTTACAATTTAGTCAAAAAAGGCCTACTACTGGAGCGAAAACGAGTGCTTTGACGCTCGCCGTTCGGCCCCACAGCTGTCCAGAGACTCGGGGGAGGCCTCCCCTGAAAGCTGGATTCCCACCGATCGTGTTTTTCAAATCTTAGCCCACTAGCTCAAAAGTAAGCGCTAAAACGTCTTGCCAAAGTCACATAGGTCGTCATGTTACAATTTAGTCATTAAAGGCCTACGACTGGAGCGAAACCAAGTGCTTCGACGCTCGCCGTTCGGCCCCACAAGCTCCGAGAGGCTTGGAAGAGTTCTCCCTTGAAAGCTGGATTCCCAAGGCTTGTCTGTGTGATTTCCTAGCACGCTAGGCTGAAATTAAGCGACCTAAAGTCGTGCCGAAGTCAAATCGGTCGTCATGGTACTCGAGCGAAACTGAGTGCTTTAACGGTCGCCGCTCGGCCCCACAGCAGTCCAGAGACTCGGGGTAGGCCTCCCCTGAAAGCTGGATTACCACCGATCGTTTGTTTTAAATCTTAGCCCACTAGCTCAAACGTAAGCGCTAAAAAGTCCTGCCAAAATCACATAGGTCGTCATGTTACAATTTAGTCAATAAAGGCCTACTACTGGAGCGAAACCAAGTGCTTTGACGCTCGCCGTTCGGCCCCACGACCTCCGAGAGACTTGGAGGAGGCCTCCCCTGAAAGCTGGATTCCCACCGATCGTTTGTTTTAAATCTTAGCCAAGTAGCTGAAAAGTAGGCGCTAAAATGTCCTGCCAAAATCACATAGGTCGTCATGTTACAATTTAGTCATTAAAGGCCTACGACTGGAGAGAAACCGAGTGCTTTGACGCTCGCCGTTCGGCCCCACAGCAATCCAGAGATTCGGGGGAGGCCTCCCCTGAAATCTGGAATCCCACCGATCGTTTGTTTCAAATCTTAGCCCAGTAGCTGAAAAGTATGCGCAAAAAAGTCTGCCAAAGTCACATAGGTTGTGATGTTACAATTTAGTAAATTAAGGGTTACTACTGGAGCGAAACCGAGTGCTTCGACGCTCGCCGTTCGGCCCCACGAGCTCCGAGAGGCTTGGAAGAGGCCTCCCTTGAAAGCTGGATTCCCAAGGCTTGTCTGTGTGAATTCCTAGCCCGCTAGGCTGAAATTAAGCGACCTAAAGTCGTGCCGAAGTCAAATCGGTCGTCATGGTACTCGAGCGAAACTGAGTGCTTTAACGGTCGCCGCTCGGCCACACAGCCGTCCAGAGACTCGGGGGAGGACTCCCCTGAAAGCTGGATTCCCACCCATCGTTTGTTTTAAATCTTAGCCCACTAGCTCAAAAGTGAGCGCTAAAAAGTCTTGCCAAAGTCACATAGGTCGTCATGTTACAATTTAGTCAATAAAGGCCTACTACTGGAGCGAAACCGAGTGCTTTGACGCTCGGCGTTCGGCCCCACGACCTCCGAGAGACTTGGAGGAGGCCTCCCCTGAAAGCTGGATTCCCACCAATCGTTTGTTTTAAATCTTAGCCCAGTAGCTGAAAAGTAGGCGCTAAAAAGTCCTGCCAAAATCACATAGGTCGTCATGTTACAATTTAGTCATTAAAGGCCTACGACTGGAGAGAAACCGAGTGCTTTGACTCTCGCCGTTCGGCCCCACAGCAATCCAGAGACTCGGGGGAGGCCTCCCCTGAAATCTGGAATCCCACCGATCGTTTGTTTCAAATCTTAGCCAACTAGCTCAAAAGTAAGCGCTAAAAAGTCCAACCAAAGTCACATAGGTTGTCATGTTACAATTTAGTCAATAAAGGCCTACTACTGGAGCGAAACTGACTGCTTTGACGCTCGCCGTTCGGGCCCACAGCCGTCCAGAGACTCGAGGGAGGCTTCCCCTGAAAGCTGGATTCCTACCGATCGTTTGTTTCAAATCTTAGCCCAGTAGCTCAAAAGTGAGCGCTAAAAAGTCTTGCCAAAGTCACATCGGTCGTCATGTTACAATTTAGTCAATAAAGGCCTACTACTGGAGCGAAACCGAGTGCTTTGACGCTCGCTGATAGGCCCCAGGACCTCTGAGAGGCTTGGAAGTGGCCTCCCCTGAAAGCTGGAATCCCAAGGATTGTCTGTGTGAATTCCTAGCCCGCTAGGCTGAAATTAAGCGACCTAAAGTCGTGCCGAAGTCAAATCGGTCGTCATGGTACTCGAGCGAAACTGAGTGCTTTAACGGTCGCCGCTCGGCCCCACAACAGTCCAGAGACTCGGGGGAGGCCTCCCCTGAAAGCTGGATTTCCACCGATCATTTGTTTTAAATCTTAGCCCACTAGCTCAAACGTAAGCGCTAAAAAGTCCTGCCAAAATCACATAGGTCGTCATGTTACAATTTAGTCAATAAAGGCCTATTACTGGACCGAAACTGAGTGCTTTAAGGCTCGCCGCTCAGCCCCACAGCCGTCCAGAGACTCAGGGGAGGCCTCCCCTGAAAGCTTGATTCCCACCGATCGTTTGTTTCAAATCTTAGCCCAGTAGCTGAAAAGTAGGCGCAAAAAAGTCCTGCCAAAATCACATAGGTCGTCATGTTACAATTTAGTCAATAAAGGCCTACGACTGGAGAGAAACCGAGTGCTTTGACGCTCGCCGTTCGGCCCCACAGCCATCCAGAGACTCGCGGGAGGCCTCCCCTGAAAGCTGGAATCCCACCGATCGTGTGTTTCAAATCTGAGCCAACTAGCTCAAAGGTAAGCGCTAAAAAGTCCTGCCAAAGTCACATAGGTTGTCATGTTACAATTTAGTCAATAAAGGCCTACTACTGGAGCGAAACCGAGTGCTTTGACGCTCGCCGCCCGGCCCCATGACCTCTGAGAGGCTTGAAAGAGGCTCCCCTGAAAGCTGGATTCCCACCGATCGTTTATTTCAAATCTTAGCCAAGTAGCTGAAAAGTAGGCGCTAAAAAGTCCTGCCAAAAATCACATAGGTTGTTGTTACAATTTACTCAATAAAGGCCAACTACTGGAGAGAAACAGAGTGCTTTGACGCTCGCCGTTCGCCCCCACAGCCGTCCAGAGACTCGGGGGAGGCCTCCCCTGAAAGCTGGATTCCCACCGATCGTTTGTTTCAAATCTTAGCCAAGTAGCTGAAAAGTAGGCGCTAAAATGTCCTGCCAAAATCACATAGGTCGTCATGTTACAATTTATTCATTAAAGGCCTACGACTGGAGAGAAACCGAGTGCTTTGACGCTCGCCGTTCGGCCCCACAGCAATCCAGAGATTCGGGGGAGGCCTCCCCTGAAATCTGGAATCCCACCGATCGTTTGTTTCAAATCTTAGCCAACTAGCTCAAAAGTAAGCGCTAAAAAGTCCAACCAAAGTCACATAGGTTGTCATGTTACAATTTAGTCAATAAAGGCCTACTGCTGGAGCGAAACCGAGTGCTTTGACGCTCGCCGTTCGGCCCCATGACCTCCGAGAGGCTTGGAAGAGGCCTCCCCTGAAAGCTGGATTCCCACCGATCGTTTGTTTTAAATCTTAGCCCAGTAGCTGTAAAGTAGGCGCTAAGAAGTCCTGCCAAAATCACATAGGTCGTCATGTTACAATTTACTCAATAAAGGCCTACTACTGGAGAGAAAGCGAGTGCTTTGACGGTCGCCGTTCGGCCCCACAGCCGTCCAGAGACTCGGGGGAGGCCTCCCCTAAAAGCTGCATTCCCACCGATCGTTTGTTTCAAATCTTAGCCCAGTAGCTGAAAAGTAGGCGCAAAAAAGTCTGCCAAAGTCACATAGGTTGTGATGTTACAATTTAGTCAATAAAGGGTTACTACTGGAGCGAAACCGAGTGCTTCGACGCTCGCCGTTCGGCCCCACGAGCTCCGAGAGGCTTGGAAGAGGCCTCCCTTGAAAGCTGGATTCCCAAGGCTTGTCTGTGTGAATTCCTAGCCCGCTAGGCTGAAATTAAGCGACCTAAAGTCGTGCCGAAGTCAAATTGGTCGTCATGGTACTCGAGCGAAACTGAGTGCTTTAACGGTCGCCGCTCGGCCACACAGCCGTCCAGAGACTCGGGGGAGGACTCCCCTGAAAGCTGGATTCCCACCCATCGTTTGTATCAAATCTTAGCGTACTCGGTGAAAAGTAAGCGCTAAAAAGTCCTGCCAAAGTCACATAGGTTGTCATGTTACAATTTAGTCAATAAAGGCCTACTACTGGACCGAAAACGAGTGCTTTGACGCTCGCCGTTATGCCCCACGACCTCCGAGAGGCTTGGAAGAGGCCTCCCCTGAAAGCTGGATTCCCACCGATCGTTTGTTTCAAATCTTCGCCCAGTAGCTGAAAAGTAGGCGCTAAAAGTCCTGCCAAAATCACAAAGGTCGTCATGGTACAATTTAGTCAATAAAGGCCAACTACTGGAGCGAAACTGAGTGCTTTAACGCTCGCCGCTCGGCCCCACAGCCGTCCAGAGACTCGGGGGAGGACTCCCCTGAAAGCTGGATTCCCACCGATAATGTGTTTCAAATCTTAGCCCACTAACTCAAAAGTAAGCGCTAAAATGTCCTGCCAAAATCACATAGGTCGTCATGGTACAATTTAGTCAATAAAGGCCTACTACTGGACCGAAAACGAGTGCTTTGACGCTCGCCGTTATGCCCCACGACCTCCGAGAGGCTTGGAAGAGGCCTTCTCTGAAAGCTGGATTCCCACCGATCGTTTGTTTCAAATCTTCGCCCAGTAGCTGAAAAGTAGGCGCTAAAAAGTCCTGCCAAAATCA
Organism: Phycodurus eques; assembly: GCF_024500275.1. Lineage (NCBI taxonomy): Eukaryota > Metazoa > Chordata > Actinopteri > Syngnathiformes > Syngnathidae > Phycodurus > Phycodurus eques. The sequence continues at coordinate 3,374 of NW_026904149.1, read as the reverse complement.
CATAGGTCGTCATGTTACAATTTAGTCAATAAACGCCTCCTACTGGACCGAAACCGAGTGCTTTGACGCTCGCCGTTAGGCCCCACGACCTCTGAGAGGCTTGGAAGTGGCATCCCCTGAAAGCTGGATTCCCAAGGATTGTCTGTGTGAATTCCTAGCCCGCTAGGCTGAAATTAAGCGACCTAAAGTCGTGCCGAAGTCAAATCGGTCGTCATGGTAATCGAGCGAAACTGAGTGCTTTAACGGTCGCCGCTCGGCCCCACAGCCGTCCAGAGACTCGGGGGAGGCCTCCCCTGAAAGCTGGATTCCCACCGATCGTTTGTTTCAAATCTTAGCCCACTAGGTCAAACGTAGGCGCTAAAAAGTCTTGCCAAAGTCACATCGGTCGGCATGTTACAATTTAGACAATAAAGGCCTACTACTGGAGAGAAACCGAGTGCTATGACGCTCGCCGTTCGGCCCCACGACCTCCGAGAGGCTTGGAAGAGGCCTCCCCTGAAAGCTGGATTCCCACCGATCGTTTGTTTCAAATCTTCGCCCAGTAACTAAAAAGTAGGCGCTAAAAAGTCCTGCCAAAATCACATGTTACAATTTAGTCAATAAAGGCCTACTACTGGAGCGAAACCGAGTGCTTTGACGCTCGCCGTTCGGCCCCACGACCTCCGAGAGACTTGGAGGAGGCCTCCCCTGAAAGCTGGATTCCCACCGATCGTTTGTTTCAAATCTTCGCCCAGTAGCTGAAAAGTAGGCGCTAAAAAGTCCTGCCAAAATCACATAGGTCGTCATGGTACAATTTAGTCAATAAAGGCCAACTACTGGAGCGAAACTGAGTGCTTTAACGCTCGCCGCTCGGCCCCACAGCCGTCCAGAGACTCGGGGGAGGACTCCCCTGAAAGCTGGATTCCCACCGATAATGTGTTTCAAATCTTAACCCACTAACTCAAAAGTAAGCGCTAAAATGTCCTGCCAAAATCACATAGGTCGTCATGGTACAATTTAGTCAATAAAGGCCTACTACTGGACCGAAAACGAGTGCTTTGACGCTCGCCGTTATGCCCCACGACCTCCGAGAGGCTTGGAAGAGGCCTTCTCTGAAAGCTGGATTCCCACCGATCGTTTGTTTCAAATCTTCGCCCAGTAGCTGAAAAGTAGGCGCTAAAAAGTCCTGCCAAAATCACATAGGTCGTCATGTTACAATTTAGTCAATAAACGCCTCCTACTGGACCGAAACCGAGTGCTTTGACGCTCGCCGTTAGGCCCCACGACCTCTGAGAGGCTTGGAAGTGGCATCCCCTGAAAGCTGGATTCCCAAGGATTGTCTGTGTGAATTCCTAGCCCGCTAGGCTGAAATTAAGCGACCTAAAGTCGTGCCGAAGTCAAATCGGTCGTCATGGTAATCGAGCGAAACTGAGTGCTTTAACGGTCGCCGCTCGGCCCCACAGCCGTCCAGAGACTCGGGGGAGGCCTCCCCTGAAAGCTGGATTCCCACCGATCGTTTGTTTCAAATCTTAGCCCACTAGGTCAAACGTAGGCGCTAAAAAGTCTTGCCAAAGTCACATCGGTCGGCATGTTACAATTTAGACAATAAAGGCCTACTACTGGAGAGAAACCGAGTGCTATGACGCTCGCCGTTCGGCCCCACGACCTCCGAGAGGCTTGGAAGAGGCCTCCCCTGAAAGCTGGATTCCCACCGATCGTTTGTTTCAAATCTTCGCCCAGTAACTAAAAAGTAGGCGCTAAAAAGTCCTGCCAAAATCACATGTTACAATTTAGTCAATAAAGGCCTACTACTGGAGCGAAACCGAGTGCTTTGACGCTCGCCGTTCGGCCCCACGACCTCCGAGAGACTTGGAGGAGGCCTCCCCTGAAAGCTGGATTCCCAAGGATTGTCTGTGTGAATTCCTAGCCCGCTAGGCTGAAATTAAGCGACCTAAAGTCGTGCCGACGTCAAATCGGTCGTCATGGTACTCGAGCGAAACTGAGTGCTTTAACGCTCGGCCCCACAGCCGTCCAGAGACTCGGGGTAGGACTCCCCTGAAAGCTGGATTCGCACCGATCGTTTGTTTGAAATCTTAGCGCACTAGGTCAAAAGTAACCGCTAAAAAGTCCTGCCAAAGTCACATAGGTTGTCATGTTACAATTTAGTCAATAAAGGCCTACTACTGGAGCGAAACTGAGTGCTTTGACGCTCGCCGTTCGGGCCCACAGCCATCCAGAGACTCGGGGGAGGCTTCCCCTGAAAGCTGGATTCCCACCGATCGTTTGTTTCAAATCTTAGCCCAGTAGCTCAAAAGTGAGCGCTAAAAAGTCTTGCCAAAGTCACATAGGTCGTCATGTTACAATTTAGTCAATAAAGGCCAACTACTGGAGCGAAACCGAGTGCTTTGACGCTCGCCGCTCGGCCCCCATGACCTCTGAGAGGCTTGAAAGAGGCTCCCCTGAAAGCTGGATTCCCACCGATCGTTTATTTCAAATCTTAGCCAAGTAGCTGAAAAGTAGGCGCTAAAAAGTCCTGCCAAAAATCACATAGGTCGTTGTTACAATTTACTCAATAAAGGCCAACTACTGGAGAGAAACAGAGTGCTTTGACGCTCGCCGTTCGCCCCCACAGCCGTCCAGAGACTCGGGGGAGGCCTCCCCTGAAAGCTGGATTCCCACCGATCGTTTGTTCCAAATCTTAGCCCAGTAGCTGAAAAGTAGGCGCTAAAAAGTCCTGCCAAAGTCACATAGGTCGTCATGTTACAATTTAGTCAATAAAGGCCTACTACTGGAGAGAAACCAAGTGCTTTGACGCTCGCCGTTCGGCCCCACAGTTGTCCAGAGACTCGGGGGAGGCCTCCCCTGAAAGCTGTATTCCCACCGATCGTTTGTTTCAAATCTTAGCCCACTAGCTCAAAACTGAGCGCTAAAAAGTCTTGCCAAAGTCACATAGGTCGTCATGTTACAATTTAGTCAATAAAGGCCTACTACTGGAGCGAAACCGAGTGCTTTGACGCTCGCCGATAGGCCCCACGACCTCTGAGAGGCTTGGAAGTGGCCTCCCCTGACAGCTGGATTCCCAAGGATTGTCTGTGTGAATTCCTACCCGCTAGGCTGAAATTAAGCGACCTAAAGTCGTGCCGAAGTCAAATCGGTCGTCATGGTACTCGAGCGAAACTGAGTGCTTTAACGCTCGCCGCTCGGCCCCACAGCCGTCCAGAGACTCGGGTAGGACTCCCCTGAAAGCTGGATTCCCACCGATCGTTTGTTTGAAATCTTAGCGCACTAGGTCAAAAGTAACCGCTAAAAAGTCCTGCCAAATTCACATAGGTTGTCATGTTACAATTTAGTCAATAAAGGCCTACTACTGGAGCGAAACTGACTGCTTTGACGCT